>NC_072732.1:1459461-1526286 GCF_026930045.1 Uloborus diversus
CTACACCCTCACATTCAGTTTCCACAAAAATTTCATTGCAGGAGAGTGTGGGGCAAAGTGAAATGGTTAAGATGACCGAGTTTTTTCCAAAATGAACAAATCGTAAATTTGTTTTGAAAATTGCAGTACACAAAGAAAGAACATTGTATTTTACAGTAAAACTCGTGTTGAAACAGTATTTTTAATTTTTGGCAGTTAATTTGAGTCTCCAAAAAAAAAGTGGAAATTTTTTCATTTTTTTTTCATGGGGCAAAGTGCAAAATAAAATATTTTTCGAATGAAATATTTTCTATTCGATTATAAAACATATTTTTGATCAAAAGAATCAATAAATAAAAGGTTGAATGAATAAATAAAAAGATAATGAAATAATGAACTAATAGTTAATAAATAAATAAATATATGAAGAAAAATAAATGAGTAAAAGAATGAATGCATAAGAAAATAAGTGAATGAATGAATAAATATAAGTGAATTACAAAATGAAGGAGGGTAAATGAATTGATAAATAAATGAAAATGAAAGTGATTTATATTAAATGATTGAATGAGTAAATGAAACAAACTATTTCACTTTGTCCCATCCACTTTGCCCTGCGTGTACTTCACTAATTGAACAATTTATTTAAAATATAAATAATCTTAAATTAACTAAATTAACACTGCATTGAATATTAGGAAATCTCAATAATTATTTAAAGTGTTGATAACATGAACACTTTATCATTTTATATTAACAAAAAATGTTTTTACTTACAACAAAATATGACAATAAGAGTATCAATTTTTGAAAATTGCTTGTATTATCATATTCCTTGATTTTCAGAGGTAATTTTTTCTTGACTGGAATAGACTACATATGAGTCTACATAGTTAAAATATTACTAGATAGGTGGCGCTAAAAGCAAAGTAAATAATTCACTATTTCACTTTGCCCTGCTAGTTCACTTTGCCCCATGTTCCCCTAATTATAACTGAAAGGTAAACAGGTACTTTAGGAGGGCTAAAAAAAAAATCACTCATGCATCAATCGATCAATAAATTATCAGATTAACGACGACGAAAACAGTGAAGCAAAAAAGGTGGTTATCATTATTCAGTTATTATTTGTTGTTCGATGAAAAATAATGAAATTCAGAGTATTTCTCATAAAATTAAAATTTTTATAAAATTACGGTAAAGGTAAGTACTCTTACGTATAAAGTTGTAGAACTTGTGCCCACTTAAAATGAGTTTTATGACATTGTTTATTTAATTAGATCAAAGTAGAGATACAAAAAAATCTATTGTACACATGGCAGGAATTAAGCTGGGTTCAAAAGTCCTTCAGCATAAAAGCTAAAATTGTGGGAAAAGTTTTAGCAGAGTGCTAAAATAATATATATTTTCATATCTTTCTAAACACCCCAATGTGTTTCATCTCCAGTTTGAAAATAAAATTTTTGTTTCATCTATGACATCTTTAAAAAAGTGCAGCAGTTTTTTTTTAACGTAAAATAAAAAAAGAAACTACATGTTTGGTTTTTTGAACGCTGCACTCCCCTCCTCCGAATAATGCAGTTATTGAGGGGGACATAATGCCAGAAGACTAAGCATTGTTGAGCTGAATAGTAATTTAAAAATCTTGGCTTAATATTTAAAATAAATTACTAGTTTTAAAAACTAAAAAAACACGCTTTCGTAGCAAAATGAACTAAAAAGTGAAAAATAATCTTTGGATGATAGTAGTTGACCAATCACTTAATTTTAATGTAATACAAAAAACCGTGGGGGGCTGTCTATTTACATTTTTGCTCGGACAACAAATGGAAGAAATTCAAGACAACTGATAAGAAGCCCCCCACGCTTTTTTGTATTACATTAAAATTAAGGGATTGGTCAACTACTATCATCCAAAGATTATTTTTCACTTTTTAGTTCATTTTGCTACGAAAGCGTGTTTTTTTTAGTTTTTTAAACTATTATTTGATTTTTATGTTTTTTAGTCTTATGTTGGAGAATTATCAGGCAAAATTGCAATTACTTCTTTTCGTAAAAGTTGAATTGACGAAATTATTTTTAAAACGAGTGTGAGGTAATATCTTAAAGTTAAGACAAGGGCACCCTGATGGGAAGCTACTGTGAGTCATCGATGTATATTTTCGGAAATCATATTTATATTATTTTGGAAATTTGAGATGCATTTGAATAAAAGTTTTGTTCAACAATGGTCTGATCACCAATGAATTTCCAATGGAAGGCTCACCTCAATTTTGGCATGAAATGAGTTTAAAAAAATTCTATTTTATGTTCTAATTACCTTGGAACATTGGAACACATTTTTTCTGATGCAGAAAAATGAAAGGTTTTTCTAGATATTTTTAAATAATTTTTGCGAGCATTTTTTAATGTATTTTTTCAAATTTTTCCTTTTTCATTGTTAGATTCATGCCAAAATATTGATTAAATTTTGAGAAAACTAACAATTAAAAGAGTTAATTAATTAATTTGATTATAGAATATTGCATTGTCATCGGGTCTGAGGTCGCGTGACAAATTTCAAAAGAATCCGATCGCAGGAAGAGGGCAAAAATTGAGCTGCAAGATTCCGTTACAAGATACATGCATACATATACACATACATACATGTGAAGCTAATAAAAGTGTGTTAAAAAGATTAAATTGAGTATCGCCATGCTGCTTTCTCTCTTGAATCATAAGTTTTTTTTTTAATAATTTATTTTTTGTTGGAGCAAAATAGTGAGAATGCTTTGCTTATTTTTCGCAATTCAGATAGTGTTTTCTCATTTTGCGAAAACTGCGATCGTAGCGGAAACCCTGACACATGGTCTTGAGGCGAAATGGGATGCCATCCCTCTTTTAACGATTTGATTATACTGCCGTCGTGTGCAGGTAAAGGGCAGTAACTACAAATTTTTCATTTTTTTGCATTTTTGTCATCTACTGTACGATATCTTTATTGCACAAGCTCGCTTATTTGGTTTCTGCTGAAAAAAAGGCGCGAAAAAGACGTCCAATTCCAACATTTCCCTATTGTTTGCATTGAATCCGAAACGCGTTTCTTCAAATATCTCCAAAACTCATTTCTACAGATACTGCCGTTTACCTGCACACGGCAGTATGGGTCTTTAAGCAAGTATTTGTGTCTCAGATGGTACTGAATTCAGGGGCCAATCCAGGATTTTTTCCTCACTACCTATTTTTGTGAAAGTATTGCATCATTCTATTTTTGTGAAAGTTTTTTTTATCAGCATTATTTTTGTGAAATTTTAGATGCATCCTAATTTTTGTAAAAGAAGTAGTGGAACAAGTGAAATTTTAGTTCGAAAAGTGTAAATGTCATTTAGTATTATTTTTAAAAGGTTTCGTTTTTTTTGGAGGGGGGGGGGGGAGCTGAAAACCTGTACAATATAGGAAATTATGAGAAAAACGGTTCATCAAAACAGATGTTTAAAGATTGCAATAATATTGCATAAATACACTTTGGTGAGAAACAGCTAAAAATGAGTTAAAATACTACAAAACAAAAAGGTTTCTATTTAAGCGATTGTTCATATAAACCTGCTTATAATATGATTTTATGAGTATAATTTGTTTTAAACAGTGAAACAAATTTTATATTTTAAAAAGCGAATTTTTGTGAAATTTTCGATGTTTTTGTGAAGCTACTGATTTTATTACTTGATTTTTGTGAAAGTACCGATTTCAAAACAAGATTTTTGTGAAGGTACCGAAAAACGGTAGCAAAATCAGCCTGTATTGGACCCTGGAATTACACCAGGAAGACTGATAGACCGAGATGGTATGAAGATTCCATGAAATGGACAATCCAAGGAGTTATAAAAAATAAAGTGGCATGCTTAAAATGTGTAAAATGGGCTGAAAACTCATGTGCCGGTGTGCACAGCGATGATGATGAGGCAGCATTAATATGTAAACTTTTGTGAACAGCCTTAAATTACCGATTCAATAAAAATACTTAGTTTTTAAGGAATAATTGGCATAATCTGTGCTACGAATTAAATTTTTTTTGTATAAACATTTTAAAATATTTTTCTAAGTAAATTGTAATTTTCTGTTATAACTTGGTTCGAGTCTAAAATGATCTTGCAAGACAATATAAATTTAGATTTAAAATGAATACAGTAGAAGACCGTTATAATGCACACCTTGGGACCAGAGCTTTTGCGTTTTATAGATCATTTCAAATTTTGAAACTAATATTAAGAATATATCTATATATTAGCACTTCAGAATGAGTTTTATCTGCAATGAGTATTAAAGCACCCATATTACAATGAGTTATTCACAAATAAATATGTTTCACAATCAAAATCCTGTAGTTCTGGTAGCTTCATGGTTTGCATAACAGCTGCATTTTCAAAAGCCATCTGGTATTTTCTGTTTACTGTAAGTACTAATTATACCTTAAAAGCTTTGAATTAAGATGGAAAGATGAGAAACTGTTTCAAAATTTGATTTTCCTTACAATTTTAGTGCTTGCAAAGCAAAACAGAGGGATTTTTTAAACTTCAAAGCATATTGTTTACTTCTGAAAAGTTGTGCGTTTTATAGAGAATTGCGTTATATAGGTCAGCTTTATTACGGTCTTCTACTGTATTCCATTCCATCCCATCCCAGGTTCCCCCACATAGAAAGTAAAAACGGGTCAATTATATCGTACCTTTGGCTGGATAACTGCCATCCTTCATAAATTCTATTCCTAATTCTTTTTCACTTTCGGATTCTTTTTCTTTAATTAATGATAATAACTTACCTGTAAGAATACAAAGAAAGTAAGAATAAATAATCATAACTACAATTACATTATTTAAAAAAAAAGTTTTTGCACATGATACTAACATATGCAATATCGGCTATTCTCACTTCAGTGGCTTTAAGGAAAAGGTTACTTCATTTCCAAAAAAAGTTTGTTAAGAATCAACATAAAACCATCTTACATCATCAAAAATTCTTTTCAGAAACGATACTCTTCCCAATTAAACCACATAACACGGCAGCCTCTCGATGGTCAATTCGTTTTTCGCATAAATCGAAACTAGTTGAATTCAATAAATAAACAGAAAAATCCGATTAAAAATTTGCAGATTTTTCTTTCTTTTTTCTTTTTTAGAAAAAAAGGAAAAATCACTACTAGCACTAGCTTTTTTTTCCAAAAGCAGAGTTCGAAAACATTTGGTAAAAAAAGATTACCACATTTGAAACTTTAACAAAATGTTCTCTTTTTTAGTTGTTTATTAATCAAATGTTCTTACTTTTGAAGTTACAATTGAATTATGCTGATTGGGCTACAACAAAAAGTGCTTATTTGTAGAGTGTATGAAATTATTTGACTTGCATATATTTTAAATATATTACTCCACAATTTGTAAACAATTAAGAGAAGATCTAATGACACACATCCCTAAACATTTATTTACTAATCTAAATAACTTCGAACTACAGTAAACTTCCAATTATCCGCGGAATAAAGTGGTATGGTAACCGTGGATAATTCAAAACTAGGTAAAAACAATGCTAGAGTATGCAATAGCTTAAAAGTATCAAGAACAATTGCATACATTTAAACTAAGCTAAAATAATAACAGTGTGTGTAAAAAATGCATGTAAAAGCTAAACGAGAAGTTCCGTCTAGAACTAAATGAGCCTACCTTCCCATATACCCATACTACTTTCTAGTACCTGATCAATATTCTTAAAAATAGCTAAAATCGCAAATTGTTGCAAACATATTTTTTTTAATATTTAAGCTGATTTCTAGGAATGAACCTAGACTTCACTCATCTAAAAAAAAAAAACTTTTTAACAAAGTAGCTAATACACTTTTTTTCCCATTAAAACAATTCTTTAACAGCTTTCAAAACGAAAAAATAATAATTAAAATTAATAAGGTCATTAAAATAAATACATCATATCAACAAAAAAAAAATAGTCTTTTTTCCCCCTGTTGCCAAAAATAATTTTTTAAATGAATTAATGCACTTACCAAAAAAAAAAACAATAAAATGTCAAAACAACAAGTTTGTTCGAATCGGACTATTCATTCAAAAGTTATTGGGGGGGGAGGGGGGGGGACAGACCGACATTTTCCCCCATCTCAATACCCTACTTTCCAATTTTTTAATATTTGATATTTATTTAATCATTTTATTTATTTTTGACTTTTTTTTGTTTTTCGCGATATTTTTAAGATGCATTAAGCCTTCTTTCATGCTTTTTTCTTCTTTCTCTGACTTTTACACGGAAAGTAGGCTAAAAAGGATCGTTCATTGTTGCAAACAGATCACCGACTTACGCGAGCAAATCGTGCAAACTGATTACCTGCAACCTACAAAAGATGAAAACCTCAAAGTCCAGTTCAAACTGTGTAGCTTGCGGTCCAGTTCAAGACTGGTCCAGTCACTTGTTTACGCACTTAAGTAGGGCAAAGCTAAAATTCAACAAGTAGTGTAGATTTTAAGCAGTAAGTAGTGTTAGATGTAAAAATTAGGTTTTACTCGTCAGATTTCGGTAAGTTTGATGTCATTGGAAGGTAGGGGGGAAAAAGAGAAATGATAATGTCTAAAAATATATTTTTCACTAGTTAAGTTAAAATGTGTTCATTGTTAATCATCAACAAAATTTTTTTTTAACTGTGAAAGGTCGCGGATAAGCTGCTCACGGATAATTGGGGGTTTGCTGTACTTATAACAACTTCACTGTAACTCGCACTGTTTACAATATTTTATTAATTTATTTGTTTTTCAAGAGAAACACTTTGAATTCAAGGTTTACTTTTTGTGATTAATTTCTTTCCTTCGTACATATCATAAAACTTTATTTGTTGAGAATTAAGATGAATTAGGGCCTCTTTAAATTTTGATTTTAAATTTAGTTTCACTCCTAAGCATTTTTATCACACAAACAAGGGCGTCCATATAGAGTGCAAGGGAGGGGAGGGGGGCTCGAGTCCCGAACTTCCTTCCTTTTAGTACTTTTTTCTTTTCAAAAATAAAAAACATTTCTTCTCCAGCCATTAATGAATAAGTTGTTAAAAATGTCAAATTTTAACGACTCTAATTTGTCCTGAAACAGGGTGGCGACAGGAACTGTGAAAAAAAGTTCCCTGACTTTTCCCTGATTTCCCTGATTAAGTTCACCAAATTCCCCTGATTTACGTTACCAATGATAATGGTTTTCTTTCTTTGCTCTACTTGAAATCCATTGTATGTTTGTATTAAATGCAGTATTTTAAACGTTTTAAGTTGGGTAAAGTTGTTGAATTAAAGATATATTTTAAAAAGATGCTACTTTTTTAATAAAATAGTAAAAAAAAATATACCAAGTCAATTTTTTTGGAAAAAACCCTAAAAAACAGTACTTTTAAATTTTTCTAAATGGAAAGATTATAGAAAATTAAAAAAAAAAATTACTTCCAGAAACCACTTAGCATAAGAATTTTAAGAAACTATTAAAATCACTCTTAAAAAAATATGTGCATTTATGATAGAACTAAAACGTAATTGAAATTATTTTGAACTAAATTTTCAAAGTTATTTTTATTGAAAGTTCAATTTTAGCAATTAAGTTAAAAACGAGAAGAAGAAATAACTTTTAAACTTTTATCAGTATCAATTCAAAAACCAAAGATTTCTTCTTGAAATCGTGATTACAGTACGGTAATTACTTCGAAACAATGGGATAAAGGCAAAGGAGCTAAGGCATTAATGACGGCTTCCTCTTTGCCTGTACGGTTGCTTATTTTACGTAGCATTGAAAGCGTGAAAGGAAATTTCAAGCTAGGTAAAATAAACAACAACAGACACAGAAGCAATCTTAGGAAGTTCGTCCTGTGGTTAATAAGTAAGATTCAATACTTTGACATTGAGGAAAAAAGATGCAAAAATATGTGGCAGTGTATAATTGCACCTCATTAATTTTACTTTTCTTTTGAACAGATAATTGGCAGAAAATGAGTAGGGAATTAAAGAACTTAATTTTGTAAAGCAAAAAAAAAATCTCTTCATAAAATCAATTTCTCTGATTTTTGTTATTTTTTCGAAATTCCCTGATATTTCCCTGACTTTTCCCTGATTAATAAACTTCCCTGACTTTTCCCTGAGTCACCATCCTGTGAAATCTGCCTCCATGGGAAAAATATCCTGCTAAACCATGATTAAAATATCTGAGCCCCCACCCCCTTACAATTTTGCATATGGGCGTCCACGCACACAAAGATATGCATTCAGCATGCTAAGAGGTAGGTCTTATTATACAGTAAAACCCTCTAATGCAGACACTGACAGGATTTTTTTTTTTTTTTTTGTCTGCAATAGAAGGGTTTCTGCAGGGCAGGGGTTTAATAATGTTATTTGTCTTGGAATCAGGGAATTAAAAATTGTCCGCACAGGAGGGGTGTCCGTTAGGAGGGGTTTTACTGTACTTTTGTATTTCTCCACACAACTGTAAGACTTATTGATTAAGAGTTTGATCAGTCGTCTCCTTTCCATTTTATTTACTTTTTTTTCCAATTTATTCTTCTTTTCAAAATACATTTTCTCTTGTAGATTAAATACAAGATCTTAAAAAAAAATTACCTTTTTTTAAATTTATTTATTTATTGACAGGAGGAAAGGATTCTACGACCTACATATTTTTGTCTTGTTTATGTTTAATTGCATAATCTTACATAAAGTTCCTGTTTGAAAACTTATCCTAAAATTTATTTTTTTAATAGGATTTAGAAATATAAAGAAAAATTTGTAAAGCATATATATATATATATATATATATATATATATATATATATATATATATATATATATATATATATAATAAACAACAACAAAAAACACTATTTAAATTCAGTGTTGTAAAATATTACAATTCTACTTTTGTTAAGATTCCTCCTAAAGGTTAAGTCCTAAGTCAGTTCCTGTAGCGGTTTAAAAATGACCACTTCAACAGTGCTTTAAGCATTTGGAATATTTTACTAGAAGCAGTTGTTACAGCAGTTTTAAGATCATCTTCATTGGGGATTGATAAACAGACTAGGATCAGCCTAGCTGGGCCCAGAGCCCGTTTTTTATATCTGGATTACTTTGAACCACGGGTGCAGAATATGTCCGATCCGGCGATCCTAGAGCGGGGGAAATTTTACTCGTTTGGGGAAATTTTGCTGATTCAAGTCAGAGTTTTTTGCGAGATTTTAAAAGTTTCCCATAAAATAAAAAGAAAATGTGGAAACTTCCATCAAAAAATCATTTTTTGTTCTTTTTAGACCGATTAGCAATTTGTTTTCAGTCCGTGTAACTAGTCGCAATTTTGTAAACATGGATCGCTACTGGGCTGCTTATGTAAAGCAATTTCTCCTTTGGTCGCGTATGCGTAGAACGTATTTTCCCCCAGACTTCAGCTCACTACGTTGGCTCTGTTGGCGCGATGTTTGGCGCTTTTCGTTTTCACCTCGGTTCTTCCTATGTCGCTCACAACTTTCCCTCTGGGAGAACACCATCGTTGTAACCCTGTGCGATTTCCCGCAAGTGCTCGGAATAAATGCTTGCTGTAACGTTTTGCGTTTTTGTTAGCATTAAAATATTTTTCATCAGTAATAATAGTGCTATGTTTTTTAATTTGTCTTTAAAAATATATGTAAAGGGAATAGTAGAAAATAAATAACAAATTCATGGCAAAGTTCAACTTTGTTACTTTTTTATAAGTGGGGTATTTTATATAATTATATATTTCACGTATATGATATCAGCATTCGAAATCATCGCTGGTCCACTGGTCCCAGATTAGTAAAACTGGCCTTAGACCACCACAAAAAAATAATTAGTGGTCCCTGGACCCATCAAATTTTTTTTGTATAGTACTATAAAAATGTGGTGAGTTATTTAGCGTTAATTTTAACATGGACCGGTGATAATATCTGCTGACCAGTATATATTCACTCACTGGTCCTAGTAAGATTTTTCAGTAATTTCTAATGTTGGATATTGTCATATATAATGAGTCAAGAAGTAGAAAGCATTGCATTCAATAAATTTATGTTCAAATTATTTTTTAGCAGTTCAAAAAATTTCTCCTCGCAACTCTGTATTTGCTGACTTACTACATATATGCCAAGTACTTAGAGCAACACTTGTGACACATATTTTTTAAACCTATAATGATATAGAATTTTTTTTTAAGCTTATATGTATCTTAAAATTTTGAGGAAATTTTCATATGGATTGGGGGAAATGTTAGAAGGAAAAACATTTTCTGCACCCCTGCTTTGAACTTTTTTAAGATGCGCTCATTTTGAATTATAGAAGTTTAAAAACCGCACACAAACCACATCCTGTACGTTATACTTTACAAAAATAGAAAAGAGCTCACATTCTAATTCTAACACGTGCTCCGTCTTCTCCTTCACCTGTTGCCTGGCAGTGGATAACTGTTCCTGAACGTTACGTAGTTCGGCAGATACCTTCTTGGCATTGGTTTGTACTTCATCTAACTGAGCTGTAAAAATACATCAAATATTTTAATGCCACGTGCCGGCAGACAACGGCACGATTACAAGTAAGAGAGACAAAAGAATGAATATCCGTTGCTCCCCCAAAGGCGTGATGAGATAAATAACCAAAAAGAATCCATATCACCGACTTAGTCCAGAAGCTGTTTTCGGTCACAGACGAATTCAAAAATAATATAGCAAAAGGGTTAGTCCAGGTATTTTTTTTTTTACGAGAGTCCCTTTTTGTCCACTTTGGGAAAACACTTATTGAATTTTGCAAACTTCATTTAAAAAAAATAGTTATTACTGATATTTGCAATAAAAATAGAATAATAGTTAAATGTAAATTTACTCAAAATACACTAAAATTTTGAGCAATGTTTGTTAAATAGTTTGTGAATATTTTTCATAATTTTCTGTGACTTTTGTAGAAGGATATGTAATACAGGGGTAGAAGTGATCGACTTGTCACATATAGGACATTTTCCACAAAAAAAATGTAGGACACATTACATTTATAGTTTTGTTATGAAAAAAGAAATAATACATACATATTATTTATTTATTCTTATCAATGATTTTGTTTAAAAAAAAAACCCTCAAACAAAATTATAACTTACACCTGAAATGACTTTCCTGTAGTTGAAAGAATAGCTTTTGAAAAAAGTGTACTTTGTAGACAAAAAAAAAAGTTAAATTTATTGATAATTAACACAGCAACTCACAATTTTTGCAGGGATAGAAATGTCACAAACACAGCTTATATAGATAAATAAAAACCGTCTTTGTGTTGAGAACTAACAGGAAATAACCAATGCTTTGTAGCACAAATATATAGATATTTTGTTCTATAAAATTCCACAAAAAGAAAAGATTGCAAAAAGACTATTAGAACATTCCAGTCAGAAAATGCACTGAACGCAAAAATGTACCCGCGAAAACAAAAACCGAAAAAAAAAACCCACGCTGGAAAACAAAACAAACTGCTGTTGCCGAACGCAAAATTCTAAAACCAACTTTAGAATTCGTTCTCGAAACTCCACCCACTACAGTGACATCATATTGCTGTGGCCAATGAGAGAAGATGCCTGTTGCAGGATTTAGTGAGTTGCGTTTTTTAATTTGAAATTCATTTGCACACGTACTTTCAACGAAAGATACGAAGTCAGATAGTTTATTTACTGTTGTTTTAAAGAAATAAATTGGATAAAAAATAGGAATATAGGAAATATAGGACGTTTTCCAAAAATATAGGACGATTTTCATACTTTTTTTAAAATATAGGACCACTTCGACCCCTGGTAATACTGTGAAGCACAATTTATACATTTTTAACAATTATACGGTTTTTAAATTGGTCCTTGCAGAGTCTAATACACATTAATGTGTACCTATTATACATTTCTTCACTTATATGCTTTTTCCATGCAGTCCCTTCAAAAACGTATAAACGGTGCTTCACGCCTTATCTTATGAATTGATCATAAGATTTTTACTGTCACAGTAATATTCAAAAGCAAAGATATTATCTTTGTATTTCAATTGCTTTTTAAAAGAGATAATTTACCTTCACAAGTAAAGAACACTATTGTAAGCTATTTAACCTGGTTTTTATTTAGTGATTATTAAAGGGCACAATTCATTCATTTAGGGAAAATTTTTGAAATAATTATAATATGAACATTCGGGGCATTTGAAAAACAGGTCACACAGGGTTCGTACTCAATTTCAGAAATAAAATGAAGCAGTTTTGAAAGAGAAAAATGAGATTTTGGAGTTGAACTAATGGGCTACCATTAAATGATGTCACTTTTTTTCATCATATTTGACAACTTTCCCCCTTTATTACAAAGTGTCATACTTCACCTAACTCCTCTTGTCACATGTCATTTTTTACAAACATATTGTTACAATAACTGTGTGATGTCACTTTTTGTCACCCTCTCTCTTCCCCTTGTCAATTTCATGAGCCCATCTCCCCTCAAGGCATGACATCACTTGTGGATGATCCTTTTTTACAATATCATAACTTTCATTTACTAAGCAATTGTTTTTTTAACACAATCACTTAATATAGTACATCGACTTATGTATTTTTAAATATTTAAATAATAATTAGACAACCTGACTTTTGCTGCTGAGAGTGTGGAGGAGAGAAAAACAAAAACCACAAAACTTGAAAAAATAGCCAATCAACAGCATGATTTATTACACTTACGAGATGTCTTAGTCTTCCAATAACATTTTCACCTTCAACTTTTATGACTTAACTATAACAATCAATTTGTAAAGCCTATCTTTATGAACAATAAATGCACGAAATGACTACATTAAAATGGCCCTTGTGACAAAGTTAGTTTTCGATCTAAGTATTTTAAGTTACTGTCATAGAGGAAGATTATGTAGCTTGAACTGAAAAAAAAAGGAGTTTTGAAGGAGTTAAAACCAAAATGAAGGAGTTTGAAGGGCCCTTCAAAAAATTTTCCTAAATGAAGGAGTATTGGAGGAGTTATGAAGGAGCGTATGAACCCTGTCACATTAGCCATTTTCACTTTCCTAGGCAATTTTTAATCTCTTCAGAACTAATGATACAAAGTTATCTGGATTCTGATCCTCAGCCTAGATGCATATACTCTTCTCTCAGAACGAAGCATTTTTCTTTTGAGACCATTTCAATTAATATGCAAGTTCTGTGGAAACTATCGATCTGTTACAAACATTGTACGTTTTGGCATACAGTGAAGCACCGTTTATACGTTAATCTTTTATACGTTTTTTAATTTGGTCCCTGCTGAGTTTAATACATATTAATGTATCCTGCTATACATTTTTTTTTCATTTGTACGCTTTTTTCATACAATCCCTTCCAAAACCAGGAGCCACTCCAGGATTTTTTTCTCGCTACCTATTTTTGTGAAAGTATTGCATCATTCTATTTTTGTGAAAGTTTTTTTTATCACCATTGTTTTTGTGAAATTTTAGACGCATCCTAATTTTTGTAAAAGAAGTAGTGGAACAAGTGAAATTTTAATTCGAAATGGGTAAATGTCATCTAGTATTTTTAACAAGTTTCTTTTTTTTTTGGGGGGGGGGGGGGTAGCTAAAAACCTAAGAAGTACAAAAAATACCATCGCAATTTCAGCTTAATGGTCTATGTACTGTGTATAATATAGGAAATTATGAGAAAAACGGTTCCTCAAAACAGATGTTTAAAGATTGTGATAATATTGAATAAATACACTTTGGTGAGAAACAGCTAAAAATTAGTTAAAATACTACAAAAAGGTTTCTATTTAAGCGATTGTTCATATAAACCTGCTTAGAATTTTATTTTATGAGTATATTTTGTTTTAAATAGAGAAACAAATTTTATATTTTAATATGCGAATTTTTGTGAAATTTCCGATGTTTTTGTGAAGCTACTGATTTTAATACTTGATTTTTGTGAAAGTACCGATTTCAAAACAAGATTTTTGTGAAGGTACCGAAAAACGGCAGCAAAATCAGCCTGTATTGGGCCCTGAAAACGTATAATCGGTGCTTCACTGTATTATGTTTTGAGTGATAGAATAATAAATGACTACAAAAATAACTTTAATGATGTACCTCTGACTTGCAACAACTCCACATCAACTACTTTTTTGTTGTCTCTGGTTTCACTCAGGACTTCTGTCAAAAACGAAAATAAGTATTAATTTATAGTATTTAAGAGACAGAAAATATCACGATTAAAGAAACATCTGCAAAAGAGCAAACTATCTAAAGCATACAAAAAACAAACCAATCTATTTCAAAAAAAAAAAAAGAAAGAAAAAGAAAAGAAAGCATGGATGGAAACTGCGTAAGCAAGAATTTAAAGAATGGTCATTGTTATCAGAAGCTATGTTAGAAGTTGTTTAAAATACTCTTCCTATACATTGTAATATTATAAATGGACAGACGAAAGATTCTAAGATACAAAGGCAGAGTTTTTAAACAATTAGCCATTTCATCTTGCCGCACTAGAAGTGTACGATTTTTATTTTAAAAAGTTATTTTGCATTCTATTTTCGGCATCGCTCAAAGAGGCCACAAATAGCAGGACAACTTTGAGCCATGAATTCATTTTAAAATGAGTTTAAGGGGGTCACAGTAACTTTCAAGCAATTTCTTTTAATTCATATAAATTTTATATTTCTTTGAAACCATAACATGCATACTTATTTCGTAATCAATAATTTATTTTCAAAATTAAAAACTTTGCCTACTTTTTTTTGAAAATTCAAAAAATTGAGGAAAATTTTAACTTTTTTAAATCCCTAAGGCTTTTTTATTTTTGCACGAATTTAAAAAACGTTTTTTGCAAAACGATCACTATAAATCATCTCTAAAAATTTGTGCATTCATTTGCTTATGAGTTCATTAGAAAATTTTCTGTGATTAATTATGTAAAAAATCAATGTTTTTTACAAAAAAATTTGGTTTTTGAAGGTTTAACATGCTCTAAACATTAAAGTAATTTATAAGATGCTTATCCAATGCACAGTTTTGTTAAGTATGTTATCCCAATTGCAAAAAGTATTACTTTAAAGCTGTATCTTTAACAGAAAAAAACCTTAGGTATTCTAATGACATGAAAACAAAAAAAAAAAACCATCATCGAGAAGAAGCAATTTGAAGTTTTTCTTTTGCATAAGAACACATAGGGAGCATGGCCTAAAACCACTCACAACTTTTTAAATATTTGAACTAAAGCAATGAAACTTTTCCCCTGTGTTCAGAATAGTTTTTTGTTTTGAAATAAGCAATAATTTTTTTTTTTTTGATCGTTTCATCATTTTTGAGGTACAGAAACCCCTTAATAATTAATAATTTTGGATAACTATCCCACTACTTTTTAAAGCCTTTTTTAAATTTTAGACAGTAAAACTTACAATATGAGAGGGGCATTTCTAAACAGAGAAATTGTGGCTCAAAGTTAACTTAAATCACCATACTCTTTTTCCTATTTTGAATCTAGCAGTCTTGATCGTTTCGAGAAAAACATTCCCAAAAAAGCGGAAAGAATCCGACATGCATGAAATTTTAAAAATTCAAGAGCTTATATAAATATAAAAAGAGGATTTAAAAAAAGTTTATCATTTTTGCCTCATTAAAATGCTTAGGCTTTTTTTTTACAGCTTTACAGTAAAAAGACTTTAATAGCCAATATATCTGCTGTATTCATTGTTTGTAAATTATTTTTGCTATGAATATAAGGGCTGTTTAAATAATAATTATTATAAATAATTTTCAATGAAGAAGACTAAAGGTAAAAATACAGCTTTTGTTTTACTCATTTACTTAATTAAAACTACATTAATTTTCTTTCCAAAACCAAAACTTTTAGCAAATATTTGTGCTATTTTACATGTAGATATGTCCAGATTTTGGGGATACATATAATTTCTGATTAAAAATAAGTTGTACTAAAATAGGAGCAAAATGAAAAATAAATGCAAATGAGGCACAGATTGTCAAGAAAATAACAGCATTTTCTTTGCAATGTGCCCTTTCAGTTTTCATCTTACCCTACTGATAATGACTAGCTTATGAAAAACAAGGAATTATCAAGGTGAAAGCTGTAACAGCATATATGTAACAATAAAGATAATTGGAATAAAGCATGAATAAAGAAACAATAAAAAAAATAATCAGATTAAAAAAGTTGAAATTGATATTTCTTATTTTCAAAATATGCAAGAGTTGTTCACTAACAAACACCCATTCAAGGTCTTACTTCCACAAACATTATGAGATACAAGCTACAATTAAAACGCAGCAGTACAACAAATGATTAGAATGGATGGTAAAATGATATACTGGGGTACAAAATGAGCTTTTACAGAAACACAATAGAACATGCACTTAAAAAAAAATCTTCACGAAATGTAAGTCATGCCACTAAAAGGACAAACAGGGTTCATACTCTATTTGGATGAAAAAATTCCATGACTTTTCCAGGACTTTTTCATGACTTCATGAAAATTATCATGACCTTGTTACATAAAGAGAATAGTACATAAACTAGTCTTTTTTTTTTTTTTTTTTGGAAATGAGCATTAGCAAAACTTTTATGTGAATGCCACTATCTGATTGAAACAATATCAGTGTACACCTAAAAAACTGAATAATTCTTACCTGTTTTCATCATATAAGTTTAAGTTAAGTAAAACTACAGTGAATGATGCTTAAATGTCGACTATTTTTTTTTATAAACAGGCAGAATGATAATGATTGGGGAAAAGGTTGAATGAATCATTACTAAGTTTCAATAAATTTGCTTTAAAAGTTGCCTTTTAGTGTCAACTTGAACAATTTTTCGGTTCTTTAAAATAAAGCCACATTCTTTAGTAAATTCATGTTTCTAACCAGATATTTATTTTTAAAAATTAAAAATAAAAGCATTTCATAGTGAATAAATCTTCTGATTTAAATGTATTTGTTTACTTATTTGTACATTTTCAAATGTATATAAATGAATAGGTTCAGAAATTCCAGAACATGTTTGAATAATGACACTAAACGCACCTGTGGGTCGCATGTATTATTTTTGCGGGCCGTATATTGGACACTACTGTTTTTGAGCATTAGAATTCCCCTGTTTCTGTATTCTATCGCATGACTAAAGATTGCCCAAAACCTTCAACAAATTGAGATAAACTCTGATAAATTTTAAAATAAAGATTTAGGAGTGATGGAAACGAACTTGGATGCAATGTTTTTTGAGATCGTTCAATTTTCCAGTTTAAATAGCTTTCATGGTGCAATACACTCAAGATTTCTAATGCTCTTTTCAGCTACTGTTACTTTTTCTCAGAACATTTTTCCATGACTGAAAATAAATTTCCATGACTTAGACTGAAAATTTCAATTTTCCATGACTTTCCAGGATTTCCATGAACCGTACGAACCCTGGACAAAACAAAATAAAACTGCAATCAATTATACGTAGCTATAAAAATTTAAACAAATACAAAAACAATTAACATTTACTACTCAGTGTAATTTCAAAAAAAAAAAAAAAAAGATATCTAGTATAGTATGGAAAGTAGAAACGTGCAATTACAGAAAACATACTTGCCAACCTTCGAAGAAAAAAAAAACGGGAGATTCCACTAGAGATATATAGGTGATTAACCAGCAACATATCTTCACAACAGAATTATTAAATTATGCTTTTAAATAACATAAATACTAAATTTAAAGTGAAATGGGGATTTTTTGCAGATGTAAGCTAATTGGTAGCAGCAAGAAAAACATACTGCAAAGGAAAAACCAAATAATGAGTAAATTTGCTTAAAGTTTCGTACATTCACTGGTTCCCACCAAAAAGTAGCTACAAAAATGTAATTACTAAAGTTCAAAACAAAAATCAATATATCATGAAAATAAAATATAAAATAAGTAGGTATAGGGTAGCACATGTGAAAATAACTTCAAACTTTCAAAATAATTGAAATATTTTCAAGATGCAAAAGGATTGAAATCTGCTGCAATTTTCGGTAAAGCACGAGCTTCGTTGAACAGGCAATGTGGAAAGCTTCCAAAAAATTTTGACTAAATGAGTTATTAAAAGGAAAATTTTTTATTCCCTGACATTGGTAAGACTAGAAAAGGGCGCCGCCATCTATTAGAAGAAAGTGAAACTTTTAGAGGATTGACTGAAAAAACTGCAAAAAACGGGAGAAAATCGTAAAAAACGGGAAATTGGGAGATGGAAACAAAAAACGGGAGTCTCCCGTTAAAAACAGCAAAGTTGGCAAGTATAAGAAAGGTATCTTGTAGCGTCAAATACTATGGTTGCTCAAAAATAAAACCATAATGCAAAAGAGAGGTTCAGATACGCTTTTCTAGTGTTAGCAGTCGACATGCCATTTTGAAAACTACTAAACTCAGTTTTACTTTTCAACTATTTTCATGCCCACTACAAGGGAGAAGTACTCCGTAGGTTTTGTACTGCAGTCGCACCTATATATATCGAACTTCCACATATCGAAATTTTCTTTATATCGAAATCCCAGCAAATTTCTATGTTCATTACATAGAAAAATTGTTTCTATATATCGAAAAAATCTCTATAGATCGAAAAAAATTTCGAGACATTCGTAGACTTTTTTTTCCTCTTTAGACTGTTTGTCTCATGAAAAATAAAGGTTAGGGAAGAAAATTATGTTCACTAAAGGTTGCTACGAAACTCATGAGGAATCTGGGGTTGAGAGGTATGTAGATAGGTCGTTGTTTCGTTCTAGAATTCTTAAATTCCTTCAAGTTTATTTCAAATATCTTAGGTGTAACCAATAACAATATAAAATTAGTTTCAAGTCATCCCTTTTGTCAGTTGATTATCGTTCCTAGTCGTTTTAGCTGCAGTAAAAATCATCAAGTTAAGTAGATTAATTTTTTACTTTTCTCTCGATTTGTCAAAACGAAAATCTCCTCATGTTGCGGATCAAGTTGAATTGCCGAAGAATGAAGATGTATGAAGGCGCAAAACTGTCATTTCTGTTACTTTTTTAATTATTAGCTTCCATGTAATCTGATGCTCGTATCAATTAGAAATTAGGTTTCATACACGAAAATTAGCTTTAATTTTTAATGTTTTAGGATATTTTTAGGATAAAATAAGATCGTTTCTATATATCGAAATTTCTATATATCGAATTTTTTTTCCGGCAATTTGCTTCTTCGATATATGGAGGTCCGACTGTATTAAAATTCTGCCGGCAATCCGTGCCATAAAAAACTCGCTCGGGACAAAAAAAAAGAAAAGAGTAAAAGCAACATGTTGCATGGTTCCTTACTCTTGAGTTGTTGTATATCAGCTTGTAATTTATTTATATAGTCGCTAGGCTTAGCGTCTCCATTGGTTTTGAAATCTTCGTTATCGGTATACGAGTGGGCCTCGTTTTTTCGGTTTTCCGTCCGAACCCTTTCGAGTTCCGAGGAAAGCCGATTCACTTCACCTGTGGCAAACGAGAGAACATCAATATGGGAAAACAGACATTTAGAAAAACAAGAGGATATACAGAGTTACGATAAATAAACATGCGGCGGGATCGGCCAAGGGGAAAGAGGGGAAACGTACGATTGAGGTGCTGGATGAGCTTCCTTTCCGTCTCTTCCGCAGAGTCTATGTGATCTGCAAACAAAAAAAAAAGATCCAATTCAGAACTTTGAACTCTTGAACATTTTTGAAGATGGCCCAAAAATGATGAATAAAGCAATATGTACTTAAAATACACCGCCAGCTCCGTTATTCCATCCGAGGACTGCAGTTTCGTGCTTTTTAGCACTCGTCAGCCCGGAATAGGAACCACATGAGCTGGAGGCGAAAAACCTCTTAAGGGAGCCAAACAAACTGGCAGCTAATGCAGAATTAGCAAACAGATGAGCGACCACAACAATGGTGCGGTTCAACTCAAAGATTGATGGCAAAGCTAAGGTATTTTGTAGTAAGTTACCGCCCTAAAATTAGCTACCAGTTTGTTTTGGCTCTCTTGGCTCCTTTAAGAGATTTTTTGCCTCCAGCTCATGTGATTCCTATTCCGGGCTGATGAGTGCTAAAAAGCACGAAACTGCAGTCCTCGGATGGAATAACTGAGCTGGCGGTGTATTTTAAGTATTTCTGTTTTAGCCCTGGCTTTAGGGCGGTAACTTACTACAAAAGCAATATGTCTTTAAATATACAGTCAACTCGCCATAACTCGAATCTAAAGGGACCGACCCAAAACTTCGACTTATCGAAAGTTCGACTTACCCCTAGTTTCGGTTTTGACATTTTAATATTAAAAACCATCGAACATTTTAATTAATATGTACATATAACAGACAAAATTGCAGAACTTAAAAGTTTTCAAACACAATATGCACAGTTTAATCAAAAATATTGAAGAGAAAAAAATCAAAAGCATGGTTTTGATTTCGATATCGCTGGAACCACTTGAATAGAGCTGATTGTACTTCGGGAAAAGTGCACATCTTCATTCGTTTCAGATATCAGATTCATGGATTCTACCGCTTTAGAAGTTTCTCTTTTTCATTTAATATTATTGACAGAGTACTTTAATAGTAAAGAAAACTCTCTGTCTCTCAGGACCTTATCAGTAAATAATCGAATCAAAGAATGAAGGGGATTGCAGTTTAACTTAGGTCAGCCTTTGAATAAAGGTACAATCAGTTGACTTGACACCTTGATAGCATAAAAGCAAATTTGTAGCCCAACAACATGTCAAAGAGTAACCAGTACCTTTTTACTTAAAATACTTAAAATACACCACCAGCTCAGTTTTTCCATCTAAGGACTGCAGTTTCGTGCTTCTTAGCATTCATCAGCCCGGAATAGGAATCACATGAGCTGGAGGCGAAAAATCTCTTAAGGGAGCCAAGAGAGCCAAAACAAACTGGTAGCTAATGCAGAATTAGTAAACCAGATTTTTCGCCTCCAGCTCATGTGATTCCTATTCCAGGCTGATGAATGCTAAGAAGCACGAAACTGCAGTCCTCAGATGGAAAAACTGAGCTGATGGTGTATTTTAAGTATTTCTGCCTTAGCCCTGGCATCAGGGCGGTAACTAACTACAAAATAGTAAACAGTACAGTACAACAAAAGAAAACAAGCTAACTCATTTCCGCACGTGTAACTCCTTTATCGCACAGCTTGGTGCTCTTTTTGCTTTAGAGGTCTATTGTGCAAGAATTGCAAGTGAAGGTAAATTTTAATTTTTCTCTCATAGTCACTTGTTTCTTTTTTTTCCCCCATTCTTTCGAAATAAATTTCGAATCATCTTGGAAAAAACTTCGAATTAAAAGAAGTTAACTTCGAGATATTGAAAATAATTAGCATGGAATTAAAGACAAAGGAGTCGGGACTTGATAAAAACTTATAGTAATATTAGAGTTATCGGACTTTGAGTTATTGCGAATTGACTGTATATTTTAAATCAAGTTATAAACAAATATCTAAATGTAAAGAGAGTTTAAAACAATTTGCATACATTACATTGTTAACAATATAGGCTCCAGGGGGACACTTTGAACAACTTTTTTCATTTCTTTATTTATCAAAAAAGATTATCAATTTCTCATAGCAAAAATGTCGCCATGATAGAAGTCTCTTCTTTGTAATATGGAATATTTTGAGGGTTTTTTTTTTACTTTATGGTATGTTGAAAAATGACTTCAACTGTTCACATGTGTTTGTTCACATGCAAACATGCCTGGGACATAGATGAACACAATTGAAAAATGTAGGACAAACATCATATTTCAAAAAAAAACTCTTTAATATAAACCTATGTATTTTAAACTGATTTTAAGCTTCGTTTTTTGATTAAGTAAAAATATTTTGTGTTTTTACTTCCTGAATTGTTGACCAACTACTTAGTACCAACAAAATTAAAAAAAAAAAAATAATAATAATAATAATAAATAAATAAATGTTTAATAAAAATAATTTCACAAACCTATTATATAAAAAAATATAATTTCAAATATTTACACATTTTTTAACACTTACGAAAATATCCTACACTAATATTAATATTAGAGAGAAGATATGGGAAATGTTTACATGTGCCAAATCATATCTACCTTTGAACTAACTTTCAAAAATAAAGAATTCTTAATTTATCTAAAAATTTAAACAGTCATGAATTTACTACATACTTGCCATCCTTCGAAGGGAAAAAAAACAGGAGATTTTACTAGCGGTATATAGGTGATACACCATTGACATATCCTCGCTACAGAATTATTGAATTATGCTTTTAAACAACATAACAGGGGTCTGGCCAGAGGATATTTGGGTCCGTTAACGGACCCTTCACAAAAATCCGATCAACCAAAACGGAACTTTCACAAAATCCCGATCAACCAAAACGGAACTTTCACAAAATCCCGATCAACCAAAACGGAACTTTCACAAAATCCCGATCAACCAAAACGGAACTTTCACAAAATCCCGATCAACCAAAACGGAACTTTCACAAATTGTTAATTGAAAGAGCAAATCTGAAAGCAAAACAATGCATATTTCTGTGTATAAACCGATAATTTTTGGAACCTTTTTTGAAGTCAAATTAGAGGGATCAGCTTATACAAAATCGGCTAATTTTGAAAGAAAAAAATTGGCACTCTTGCGATGCTCCTGCAAGCGATAAATAATTGCTGCTGCCAAATAAATATAATGGTTGTTTGTTTGTTTTATCACAGAGCAGCGGTGTTGTTGTAAACTTTTCTAAAAAGACATTGGTAAGCACTTTTCTCCCCGCTCATGATTTAATAAACAATAATAATATATATCTGCGAAATGAACTTAAAACTGCAAAAGGATAGTAAGGGTGGGGGAAAAATATGATCGCTTCAGATAGGGTTACCAACTTTAAAATTATCACCACTTAGCATCTGGCGTTGAACCTTTATAATGACTTGATTAGAAAATATTCTCATTTTACTAGCAATATTTGCGTTTTTACAGTGCGGTGCGATGTTTAATTGTTATTTTTGGAGAAAATTATATGGGTTTTGATTTTTCGATGCTAACAAGGATGATTAACTTTAAATAAACTCTTTTAATTACCGTTTTTTTTTTTCTTTAGATGTCTACATTTTGAAAAATGCAATCTTTTAACATCCGATATGAGAGTCATATTTTGTTCTTTTTTCGAGCTAACTTCGCTTTATTAGGATGCAAATAAATGAAAAGTCTCTTTATTTCTGTTAGAACTCTCATTTCAAGTTTTTAAAGCAAAATTCCATTTTCTGTTATGAGTCAAAAATTAAAATGCTGAATAGATGGTTTATTTTATTTAATTTATTTATTTATTGTTTATTTATTTTTTTTTTTTTTTGCTTCAACTGTGTCCACAGATGTTAATGAAATGTTTATCATAGTACCTAAAATGCAATTTTAAAATAATTTTATTAAAAATGTTTCTTTTACAAGTCGTTTTTATCCTTTTGATGCCTTCACTTTGAGAATTGCGATCTCTTTGCATCCGCTATCGGAATCCGATTTTTCGAATTTTTGATGTTTATTACCCTTTGTTAAGAGGTAAACAATTAAAATAACTTTTTATTTTTGTTAAAATCACGGAATTTATACGTTTTAAACGAAATTCTGTGCTTTTTAAGTGTCTTGGGTCACAAAGTTAAATGCTGAACCCTATTCTGAATTTTATTTATTTATTTATTTTTTTTGTTACAATTATTTTAAATACTAAACAGAAATATTTGTAGTATAATTTAACAAAATGAGAAGAAACTATTGAGAAGAAAGTGAAATTTTTAATGATTGACTGAAAAAACTGCAAAAAAAGAAGAAAATCGTAAAAAATGTAAAATCGGGAGATGGAAACAAAAAACGGGAGTCTCCCGTTAAAAACAGTAGAGTTGGCAAGTATGTTACTATAATGTTCATACGATGGTTTGCAATAATTAAAATTAGTGTATTAGTTAGCTTAAATATGTTTCTTATGAAGAAGAGAGTGATAAAATTTTTTCAACATCAGTTGAAACAAAGAAGTTGTCACACAAACATAAAATGGCTGATTGCTCTAAAAGTTTGGCAAAAAAGTAGGACTTGAGAATTTTTCAAAATTTTTTTCTTGAAGTTACGTAAGTAAAACATAACATGTTCACATGTGCCCACTTTACCCTATTAGTGAAGCGGTATTTTGATTCCAATTTTGAACAGTTTTTCAAAAATGTGAACAAAAAACCATCATTATTAATGTGCTGGCAGCAATGCTGATCTTGTTTAAATGAAAAACCTGGGCATATTTAAATTTATATCTCTATCTATAATTAGATATATATATATATATATATATATATAGTATTTATAGTTAGACTTTCGATTGATTGACAACTTTGTCTGGGGTTCTAATGGCCAGGAAGGGAAACGTATACAATTGCCAAAGCATGAGCAAAGATAAAGACTTTTTGTTATATTTAAGGTGTTCAAACAACAATAAAAGGCCTTAGACATTTTTTTTTTTTGAAACCAAATAAGGCCGCACGGAACCTAGGAACTCTGTTAGATTGCTTGTAAATTTTTTGCTTGTAAAAAATACAAATGTTAAAGTTTTAAGATATTCTCTTTTAAACATCTTCAGCATTCCAACAGTTCTTCAGAGAAGCTTTTTTTTCCTTCTTTATTCATGCATTCATGCACTATTACAGAGCAAATGTGTAGCAAATGTGCATTGCATTTCTATTTAATAGATATTTTTTTACGATTTGGAAACATAAATATTTGAATCATTAAAAATGCCATCCAGGTTTCTAATTTTGATGCCTAGAAACCTATACCATGCCCTTGTGATGCCTAGATTTAATTTATTTCCAACACTGATAAATCACAAGGTGTGTAATTACACAGTAATTTTGCACTTCAGTTTACATAACTGTTACATATTCCATTCAAAAACATTTTTTTTAAAAATAACTCTCCAATATTTCAATAAAAATTTCAGAAAGTTCCAGTACTTCCAGATGTATAAGACTCCATTACATAAGTTGACATGCTAAAAATGGAGTTTTGATAAAACTATTAATACAGAATAATAATAATATTTACCGTCAGCAGAGAGATTTCCATTCCTTTCAATCGTTTCATCTGGATCATTATCTTTCTTGAGAATGTCAAAATGGGCTGAAATGAAATGGATGTTTGTTTAATTAGTACCTTTCATAACCAATAAAATTAACGAAGCATTCATCAAATAAATGATGGAAATAATGAGTGGATAAAATCTTCAATGTATGTTATTTTCCGCATACAAAGTCCAATAATAAGAATTAAAATTATAACCTATTTTATAGATGGATTCACTTTTTCTCAAATAAAACACAACTTTTTTCTTTCTTAAAGCTATAACAAAAAAAAAAATAAAAATAAATAAATAAATAAATAAAATAAAATCGGGGGGGGGGGGGGAATCCCATAACACCACTTTAACAAATCCCTAATGACAATCTACAATATCTGTCTTTCACACTAGCAAAATACTACATCTGGCGAATTAAATCAATGTCAGAAAATCTTTAAAATAAAGCTAATACAGCATAACTTCAATTTAACGATTTTCTCAACTAAATGATACATTTTATTGGTCTGGATTTGACTCAGGGTTTCCGCTACAGTTGCATTTTTCGCAAAATGCGAAAATAAAACAAGGCATTTTCGCTTTTTTGCTCAAATAAAAAAGTACAGAAATAAAGAATTAAAAAAAAGAAAAAAAACTATACATGAAGCATGATCCGAGAGATTATTAAACAAGAACAGCGAAACTCAACTTAATCATATTACAATTCTTAGTTCAGAAAATCTTTCAATTACTATTAAGTTCAACAGCCAGTACTGAGTCTTAATTTGCAATCTGACCTCCTAATAAATGAATTTTTGGGCTTCATTAAATGTCGATGTTTTAGCATTTTGCTAAACTTTTTTTTCTAACTTTAGCTTTTTTGCTAACGAAGTTTTAAACTCGGCTTAAACCCTGATTTGACTACCTTAAATGTCTATGCTCCTTGATTGAATGATATCCTTGATTTAGCGGTAATTTTTCCCAGTCTACTGACAATCATTAAATCGAGGTTATACTGTATGTAGGGGAACATGTGGCAAAGTGAAATAGCAGGGCAATGGTGAAATATTTATTTTGCTTTTATCTCTACCTATCCGGTTTTATTCTAACTATGTAGTACCATATGTAGTCTATTCCAGTCAGGAAAAAAATGCCACCTAATATTAAAGCATTTGGTAATACAGAAATTTTTTTAATTTGGTACTCATGTCGTAATATTTTGTTGTAAGTCAAAAAAAATTTTTGTTACTGTAAAATGATAAAGTTCTTGTTATCAGCATTTGAAATATTAATTGAGACCTCCTAATATTCAATTCAGTATTAATTTTGTTAATATTAATCTTACTTGTATTTTAAGTAAATTGTACAATTAGACAAGTACATGCGGGACAAACATGCGGGAGTACATGCGGGATTACTGGTCGCCAAATTTAATTTTATCCCGGTTAACTAGTCACTCAAAAATTGTTTTCTAAAATTCTCTTTTCTTATCAGATCTTAGAAAATAGTGTTAGACTTAGTTGAAACACTGTGTGATAGTCATTTTTCCTTGAAATCTCGTTTCTCACTTCTGGTCATTCAAAGCATACTTCTTGCTGCGACTCTTTCTAGTACCAATCATATGGATCAAACTCCATCCAGCAAGACAGACAAAATTTAGTACCTGAAGAACGTTTATCAGTATTTAACATTCGTTAAAGGTACAACAGACGCAGAATTTAAAGCTTGAAGCATGTTAGAAGACAGAATTATTTTCAGTAAGCAACAACTTCGAACAGTAAGTACATTAAAATGAGTTATTATGATTAAGTAGTGTATAGGGTCTGGTGGGGGAAAGTGGTCAATGGGGTAAAGTGGTCATAATTTAAATAAATGGCTATACCTTAAAAATAAATGTTCGAATGAATGTGAAAATTTTATTTTAGAGTAGTGCAGTTATAAACTACATTTTGAATACAAAATTTTACAACTGGCAAAATTTTATTTGGTAAAAAAAAATATTTTGAGTGATTATGAATTTTTTAAAAATATAAACACCTTTTTTAACTTCCTTGGGAAATTTTGTTTGTTAGAATTATGAACAGATTGACTGCACAGGAAGCTTCCTACATGTCTCAAGAACTCATACTCATTAGCAGTTAGCTGAATCTCTTTTGAATAATTTTTTAGAACAATTTTAGTAAGATGGGGTAAAGTGGTCATAATATTAGGCTTAACGAATATTGTTCTTTTAAAATCACTTAATCTTTAAGTATAAGGCAGGTATCAATTAAATATTAATTTCAATTAATATGTATTGTTTTTACAGTAAACAAGGTTAAATATATGAGTATATGCGCATGCATACGCATATACTCGTGTATGCACGTATATATACGTATTCACATAAATGCACCAATAAACACGTATTTGGGTATCTCGTAGTATTTTTTATCTATACAGATATGCATTCGACTATACACGTATATACCCTCTTATACTCGTACATATACGAACACTTATATACTCAGGTAGACACGACGTATATACACGTACATACTCGAGCTGACACTTACATACTAGCATATGATATACATGCATGCAGGGTGAGTTTAAACTCTTGGGCACATTTTTAAAACGTGTTAGAGAGGAGGATAAGAAGCAAGAATAATAAGTAACATATGGCCACAAACTCAACGCTGACGCGCTACATGCACGCAAAGCCAGAAACTAATGAATGCAAAACAGGTCACAAATTTATTACAAAAAAGACAATTTTACACAACGACTTAAGAAAGTTTTAAAGTCATTGATGAAACTTGCGGCCGGCATCTGTAATACATGCGTCGTAATCACTCTGTTGCAATTACGAGACTCTTGAAAAACTTTCATCAGTCGCTGCGCCTTTGTTGCGATGCGTGTATTAGAGCTACTACAGGCCTTACTTTTTAACAACTGTCTAAATATTTCTTAAGAACTAAAATGTCGGGTAAAATCATCTTTGTGTAACAAATTTGTGACCTGTTTTCATTCCATCGATTTCTGGCTTTGTGTGCATGTAGCGCGTCAACGACCATAAGTTCCTTACGATTCTTTGCTTTTTATCCTCCCCTTTCACACCACTTAGATTTTGCCCAAGATCTTGGATTCACTACGTAAGCATACATGTATATTAGCGGATATACTGGTAGATATACGTCGATACATGTACTGATGTTTACACGTAAATGTACGTATATACGTCTAACAAGTATATAATCGTGTTTACACGTAAGCATACGTATATACTCTTGCCTCCACATATATATATATATATATACACGTGAGTAGGCACGTACCAAACACGCACTGGATATATCCACGAATTAACTCGTGTATACCCGTATATGTATGTAAGTACACTACTGGCCGTTAAAATTGCTACACCAAGAAGGAATAATCTGAATGAAACAAAATTTTGCACACGTGATGGCAACATTGACACTAGAAAACGATTACAAAATGAAAGCAAAATGATCATTTATTACTGGAAAAATCTCACTTGAATGGAGGTTTAAGTACCCTGTTGCGCCACCTCTAGTTGGAATTTAAGAACCGATACGGTCGAGCATTGAGGTACAGCAGTTTCGTACAATGTCTTACGTCTTCTCGTACCACAATTGCTGTAAACGTGCCACTAATTTGATCAAATTTACAGGCTGTCCAATTTACCGTCTCAAGTGATCCCAGATATGCTCAATTTGTGACAAGTCACAAATCGCAGACCAGAGCATCACGCAGACCAGAGAAAGTGATAATGCGGAAGAGGAAATCCCTTTACACCCTTGCTGTGTTTGATCGAGCTTTGTCATGTTAAAAAATGGTTCCTGGGAGCCCCGTCGTGAGTGCTAACACGTATGAGTTTGATCGAATGAGTGACACGTTTACAGCAACTGTGGTATGAGATAATGCAGAATATCGTAGGAGACTGTTATATCTCAATGCCCGATTGTTTCGCTTCAAGTACATCGTACATTCACGCTAGAGGTGGCTTAACAGGGTACTTAAACCTCCATTTATTCGAGATTTTTCCAACCATAAATGATCAATTTGCTTTAATTTTGTAATCACTTTCTAATGTCAATTTTATTATCACGTATGTAAAATTTAGCTTCATTCTGGCAATTTCTTCTTGGTGTAGCAATTTTAATGGCCAGTAGTGTATCTATGTACACTTATATATGCGTATATACGTCGACTATACACGTATATACTCAGAAACTCAGGTATGCACATATATACTCGAGATACATGTGCAAACACGCAAATGATGTTCGTTTTGCGCGTATATACTCGCATATACACGTGACTCGTATATACTCGTGTAGACACGTATACACTCCTGTAGGCAATCACGTATACATGCTTATACGCTCGTGTATACACGAATATACTTGAGTAGGCACATGCATGCATGTATCTGATGTATACATGTATTTATTCATATATGAACATGTTCACTCTTGTTTAAACGACACGTATATACTCGTGCATACCCGCATATACTCGTACATGTACTTGTAACTATAAAAAAAAACAAAATATACAAATAATAGGGTTATTTGTAACAGTTTTGTAGCTGTTTTTAACTATGACCACTTTACCCCATGCTATGACCACTTTCCCCCACCCCATGGGGTAAAGTGGTCATAAATACAAAGGGAAATGAAAATGTTATAAAACTACTTAAATCAATATTTTTTTTCCTGAAATTCAATGTACGTGTTCTTTAATAATGCAATGTAAAATAATAACAAAAAAAGTTGAAGTATTTAAAGAATTTATTGTATTTATTATCCACGTAAGTTGAAAACCTACGATTTTATGACCACTTTACCCCACCAGACCCTAAGTAAAAGAAAATAAAACTAGGTTACTAGGATGAGTGTTTTTTCCTTCTTTTTCAAGTTTCCGCTAATTTATAGACATGGATTACACAAGCTTTTGGTATTTCTCACTGAATTCAATAGCTATTCATGAAAGTACTTGTGAGAAGTTTTTTTTTCCTTCCTTAATTTCCCACTCCACATAAGTGGTCAAAATTTTTTGGTCCCTCGAGTGACGGCTTAACGAAGTTTTACTGTAGTTCATTTTGTTTATTCATTCAATCATTTAATATAAATCACTTATGTTTCATTTATTAGATAATTCATTTACATTCCTTCATTCAGTAATTCACTCATTTATTCATTCATTCTTTTACTTGCTCATTTGTTCTCCTTCATATTATTAATTGATTTATTCATTTAATTATTCGTTTATTATTTCATTACTTTCTCATTTATTAATTCAACCTTTATTTACTGATTCTTTTGACAAAAAATATGTTTTATAATCAAATAGAAAATATTTATTTGAAAAATGTTTTATTTTTCACTGTGCCCCATGGAAAAAAGTGAAAATTTTCCGTTTTTTTTTTTTTTTTTTTGAAGACTCAAATTTACTGCCAAAAATAAAAAATACTGTTCCAAATGCAAGTTTTTTTTGAGTACTGTAATTTTCAAAACAAATTTTCGATTTGTTCATTCTGAAAAAACTCAGTCATCTTAACCATTTCACTTTGCCCCACATTCCCCTACTTATATTTTTCACGATACATTAGAATTCAAACTTAATTTTCAAACAATGAAATTTCCCCCTGAAAGTAAAAAACTCTAATGTGGAAAAATTTACTTTTTCTTCTTTACATAAAATGCCAGAAGAATTTGATACTGATACACATCCTAAGATTTCAAAATGGTAAATTTTGAACTGAACTTTGATTTTTGGTTCACGTAAAGATAAACTTTTATGCTGGATGCTACAAGTTTTGATTCATACCATGTCCAAACATAAATCACTGACAGCAGGAAGATCATGTGTATTCAGATTAAAAATAATAAAAATTCATTAAACATTCAAAATTGGTCTACCTTCCATAGTTTAAAACATACCTTGAAATTCAAAAATATTTTGAGAGAATTTACAATAAACGAACTTACCTTTCATGGCACTTAATTGTTCCTTTGCAAAGTCATTTTCAGCTTGCAAAGCTTCAATCTGTAAGAATTAAAAACATTACAGATGAAAAAAGATACACGTACGAAAAAAGTATCTACAACACTGCCACTTAATTGAGGCACACATTATGCAACAGCTTAAAAGCTTTGATTTCAGCTCCGAATTAACGGAGTGAATAATGCAGATAGTAGATTGTTGGATGGGAAGGTATAATTAAACTGAAATCTTATCCAAACAACATAATATATTTAGCAGAGTGTAGATTCGAGTTCCTGAATTAATATGACTGAAGACAAACAGCCGAAGCTCGCAGAACAAACAGCCAGCGTTAGAAATTACTGCTAGTCCACTGGTCCCAGACCAATGAAACCTGTCTCGGACCACTGTAAAAAAATAATCAGTGGTCAATGGGACCACCAACTGCTCTTTTTTCTTTTTTTATCACACTTTGCTAGAAAAAAATTCAAAAGCATTAGCCTGGCCAATGTTTAGCTATTTTATTAGTCAAACCGTTGACTGACTTCTTTTACAGTTAATTTTATTTTCAAAAGTTTTATCTAATTTTAAATCGCACATTTACATTTTGCTCAATATTTATCTCACTTGGAGGGAAAAATAACATCCTGTAATAAAGTAAAAATGGTCAAATTATGTTCCCAAATTTTTGGTAGCCTATTTTAAGAGTTGTTTAATGAAATTTGTTTCTAGACTGTAGACTTGGCTGCTCAAAATAACTGATTTAAATGTTTAATGCCGAACTTTGCCAAACAAAAAAATTTTAAATTTTGAAACATTCAAGTATTTTAAAAAATCCTCATTCGTAGAAAAATGTTTTATACTTGTTGCTTATCTGTTTTGCATTGTTATTTAATATTGAGTATTTGCATTGTTATATTATGTTTACCATTTTGAACTTCATTTGTAGTACAGTAATTTTGCAGTTAAGTGTTTTATCAATGAGAAAGTAAGTAATTTTTTGGTACGAACATATTTAGAGTTTGTTGTAAAGCGGACCAATGTTGTTGTTTGAGGACCAGTACATATTCACGTTGACTGGTCCGAGGGACCAGTAGGATTTTTTACTAATTTCTAACGCTGCAGCAAGTTGGCTTGCTTGAACTCAAGACAGCCGACTTTTGTTCACGAATGAACAAAGTCTTCAATGGGTAACTAACATTCTTAAAAAACAAAAAGGCAAACAGCCGAAGCTCGCAGAACCAACAGCAAGTTGGGTTGCCCGAACTCGAGACAATGCTTCGAGGCTGTGCAAGAAGAAGTGCGCTATCCACCGATAAAGGCCACGCTTGTATTCCCAAATCACATAAGCATACCAACGCTACCTGATCACCACACGAGCCGTTTACTATTCCAAAAATACTTAAGTTACAGGATCTAGCGTTCGTTAACAGGGGCCAATCCAGGATTTTTTTATCGCTACCTATTTTTGTGAAAGTATTGCATCATTCTATTTTTGTGAAAGATTTTTTTTTTATCAGCATTGTTTTTGTGAAATTTTAGATGCATCCTAATTTTTGTAAAAGAAGTAGTGGAACAAATGAAATTTTAGCTCGAAAAAGTGTAAATGTCATCTAGTATTATTTTTAACAGGTTTCGTTTTGTTTTTTTTGGGGGGGGGGGGGGGAGCTGAAAACCTAAGAAGTACGAAACATACCATCGTAATTTCAGCTTAATGGTCTATGTACTGTGTACAATATAGGAAATGATGAGAAAAATGGTTCCTTAAAACAGGTGCTTAAAGACTGCGATAATATTGCATAAATACACTTTGGTGTGAAACAGCTAAAAATTAGTCAAAATACTACAAAAAAGTTTCTATTTAAGCAATTGTTCATATAAACCTGCTTATAATTTTATTTTATGAGTATATTTTGTTTTAAACAGAGAAACAAATTTTATATTTTAAAATGCGAATTTTTGTGACATTTTCGATGTTTTTGTGAAACTAGATTTTATTACTTAATTTTTGTGAAAGTACCGACTTCAAAATAAGATTTTTGTGAAGGTACCGAAAAACGGTAGCAAAATCAGCCTGTATTGGGCCCTGGTTAAGGAACAATAATATAATACAAGAAAAATCTAAGGGTTACATAATATGAGAAAATAATGAAAATATATATCTACTTAAGTAGACATCCTATGTCTATCATAGATTCCTTACTTTAGCAGAAAGAATCTGTTCCTCTTTTCGCATCTCTTCCGTGTTGTTTTCTAAAACCAACTTGTCCTCGGCAGTTTGACTCAACATGTCTTGATACTTTTCCTCCAGCTCCTGCAACATTAAGCATCGTCAGTTTCGTCATTCTCCAAAAAGGATACAAAAACTACATATTTTCTGCCCGGGAAGTTAAAGCGCAGTATCTGCAGAAATGAGTTTTTGAGATACAGTAGACCCTCGTTTTACGTGGGGGTTACGTTTCTTGGAAATGCCGCGTAAAACGAAACCGCGTAAATTGAGACCTAATAGTAGCGTTAAAATAGGGTTTAGGTTCCGTAGATAAAAGAAAATACTACATTCTAGTGATACCCTAATCGTATAATAAGCTCAATGCGCACTCATATCGATTTTTATGCACAACATGCATAAAGAAAACATAAATTAATTTCGTGTTTTGGGGGTTTATAAAGAGAAGCTGGCTATAATAGTCTTTTGGCAGTCATTAAGAATTTTTCTCTGTCATTCTTTGCAGAGCATTAACACAGCCATGATCACTTGCGTCATTTCCATGATAGAATCTTTCTCCACTAACAAAAATCAGAAAGATCATTTCTATTGTCAGGGGTGATTGTGAGTTCATCAAAAAATACGTTGAAAGTTTCAAAGCGAGAACGGGGGGGGGGGGGGGTAATCTTTAACCCCTATTACTTAAGTGCACCTATGCCATAGTATTAAACAGTTCAATAGTCAGAGTCAAAATAGTGTGTGTACATTTGATTAAAATTTTAATGGGTTACAAAGCTACTGTTGAGCTGGTGTTATACAAAATTATCTTGACATTTGCCCATCTTAAGGGATAGGTGTCCATCTTAAGGCTCTTGCAGGTATATTTGATGAGTATTATATAATTTTTAAAAAATTGCGGAGGTAGGGAGATAAAAGCATAACAAAAAAGACATAATTCCGGTATTTTCGGACATAAAAATACCGGAAATACGCCCGAAAATACCGGAAATTCGGTAAAATACCGGAACACAATCACCCCTGTATTGTTTAGGAATGGCCCGAAATTTTCAATGTGAAGGTTTTTGGTTGGGTACCACCAATGTCCGTATCCTCGTTGGTTTTGGCCTCCTTTGTCACTCCTAAAAGCTCTATCTTTCAGTGAGTTTTGAACTGAGTGAGTTTAATAACTTTACTACTGGAAAGAGCTCTGGAATCAATCGCATAAAATGTCTCCAGTGGCCCACGCCAAAATGCAGTTGATTACGCGTAATCTGCAATCTTTAGGAGTTTGGATTTTGAAAGAGGGGAAAAAAATTTCTATTTGCATTGCCACACCTGAGTAAAACCAAAACAAAGGTGTCAAATCATAAACCGAGTATAATTGAAACCAGGTAAAATGAACCCGCGTAAAATGAGGGTCTACCGTAAATGAAGAAACAACTTTCGTATTCTTCACTAACAATAGGAAAGTGTTGGAATTTGATGTCGTTTACATGCTTTGTTTTTGGCGGAAACCAAATAAGCAATAACGCTCAAACCCACTTAGACAATAGATGACCATCAGTGGCACAGTGAAGGGGGGGGGGGGGGAGAAACCCCAGAGGTATTGGCTTTTAGCATAAATGCATATTCTAACGCAGTAGTTTAAATATAAAATATGACTGTTTTGATCGAGAAACCCCCTTGAGAAGGTAATTTTGATCAAAAAAAACCCTTTCAGAAAGTAATTTTGGTCAAAAAAAAAAAAAAAAAGAAACCTTTTAGAAGGTAATTTTGATCAAAAAAAAAACCTCTCCAAAAGGTTCTTCTGGCTGCGCTAGTGATGACCTTTAATGCAAATAAAACAAAAAATGAAAAATTTGCAGATATGGCTTTTTAGCTTCCCATGGTAGCTTTGTGTTCCATACATCAATCTTTTCAAAATAAAATCCTCAAATATTTAACAAAATATGATTTTTATTTTGAAGGCTTTTGAAAAAAAAAAAAAAGACGACTTCTGACCTGGAGCTTGGTCGTCAAGTTAGCAATTTCCTTCTCACTCTCTGTGCTTTTCTCTAATAAGAGTTGAATCTCCTGTTCTTTCTTCTGATTCATCTCGCCTAGGTGGGTGCATTCATTTTCTGTGTTGCTAAGAGAGTTCTGTAAAAAGAAAACACGATTGTTAATCGACATCAGAGGACTTTCAAGGAGTCATCACCAATGGGAAAGGAGAACTTACTTCTAGATCTTGAACTTTCCTAATGGCTTCTAACTTTTCTTGAAGAACTTTTTTTAATGATTCCTACAAAATTAAATGCTCATTATATACAATAACAAATGTACATATATACCAAAATTATAAAGATAAGAAAAAAGATGAACTTAATGTAAAGTAATCACAACATTTGCATCCTGGGATGTAACTTAAAACAGACCTAGCTAAGATGAAAATATGTCTGCAACCTCAAATTATTTCTGAAAAATTTTCAGCAAAAAAAAAAAAAACAGTTTGCTCTACATTTTCAGTAAGTTACTGCCCTATAGCCAGAGCTAAGTCAGAAATGCATAAAATACACCGCCAGCTCAGTCAATTCCAGCCGAGGACTGCAGTTTCGTGCTTATTAGCACTCATCAGTCCAGAATAGGAAATGACCGAGCCAAAGGTGGAAAACCTCTTAAGGGAGCCAAGAGTGCCAAACAAACTGGTAGCTAATATAGAATTAGCACAGACCAGACGAGTGACCGAAACAATGGTTCGGTTCAACTCGAAGATTGAACGTGAAGCAAGGTATATTCAGTAAGTTACCGCCCAGCCAGGGCAAAGGCTGAAATACACCGCCAGCTCAGTCAATTCCAGCCGAGGACTGCAGTTTTGTCCTTATTACACGAAACTGCAGTCCTCGGCTGGAATGACCGAGCTTGGTGGTGTATTTCATGCAAGTCCTATATCGCTGTCAAAAGCAAAAATACGAAGTTATATATGCGAGGGGAGTGACACTATGTTTTATTCAGTTATACTTACTACTTTCTCAGGAATTGGGGAAACCACAAAATTGGCAAGCAGCAAATGTTTTTCAACGAAGAAATGTTTGAAAAAAGTTAAAACTGTGATACATTTTGAAATTTTTTCTGCAAACAGCATTTGTGTATTGTTTGTCTATATTATTTAGGTCCGCTTAGAAATATAAAGATAATTTTCCTATGGTAAAAACGGGCTTATGGGTTGACAGGCCATAAACAAAAAGAAATTTGATTCATTTATTTTTCAAAAATAAATAATTTGTACTTCAAAGGAAAAAATAAACATGTGAATCCAAGATGATCTGAAAAGACTGCTTCTTTTCAGACCGAAAAATTTGAGAATGGCAAAGAAAAAAAAACCAACTTTTAGAGCAAGATATTTTTAGCCCTATTTTAATTTTCAATAATTATAACAACTAATATGACAGCCATCATTTTAAGAAATGTGACAAAAAAATAAAAAATTTGATTACAGGATGGGACTCTAAACTAGGAACATTCGAGACCACGACCCCCTTTACGGATTTCGGAATTTTCCAGATTTTTAGATCCTGTTTCAAAAAACAGCGACTATTATCGTATTGCGCGATATTTGGCATGTTATTCTAGGTTTCCCTACTGTTGCAGCCATTTTTTCCTTAAACGTTTTTATCCGCATTTCAGATAAAAATTATTTTTTAAGTCTTCATGGACCAAACATAAATGATTTTTACAAAATGGTGTAGGCTTGATCTTGGATTAAAGTTTTTGAAAAAAAAAAAGAAAAAAAAACTGATTACAGTATGGGACTCTAAACTTGGAACATTTGGGACTAGGACCCCCTTTCTGGATTATAGGTCTTATTTCAAAAAACAGTGACAATTATCATGTTGAACGATATTTAGCATGTTTTTTCTTGATTCGCTACTTCTTACCAGCATTTCAGATCAAAAAAAAAATTTCAAATCTTCATTAACAAAACCTAAATATCTTTTACAAAATGGTAGAAGAGCATGCAAGTATTCGATTATAGAGCATAAAATTATCACAGTTCAAGCATTCAAATGAAACACTCAATTAAAATGAGCGCATCTTACAGAAGCGGGTGTGATCAGATTTCAAAATGTGCAAAAAAAAATCAGTACAGGCATGCAAAATACAGATGAATTGCATAAAATCTGGCAGGCTCCTTTGAGAAGAGTTGCCAGAGATCAGTTTCAAAAATCAAATAGTCCTGAAAGTTTTGCGATGGGTCCATTTCCAAAATAAAATACTTTAGAAAAGTTTCATTTCTCCGATGACATATTTTGTGAAGAGTAAGCACCCAAAAATTCTGTTGTAGAGACATCTGGCTTGTCATTCTCAATTTGCAAAATTGCTTTTTTAAGATGGGAAAAATTCAGGAACAACAAGAATGGGAATATCAGGGGCCAATCCAGGATTTTTTTCTCGCTACCTATTTTTGTGAAAGTATTGCATCATTCTATTTTTGTGAAAGTTTTTTTTTATTAGCATTGTTTTTGTGAAATTTTAGAGGCATCATTATTTTTGTAAAAGAGAAGTAGAACAAGAGAAAATGTCATCTAGTATTATTTTTAAGAGATTTCGTTTTTTTGGGGAGGGAGCAAATAACCTAAGAAGTATGAAAAATACCATCGTAATTTCAGCTTAATAGGCTACGTACTGTGTACAATATAAAAAATTATGAGAAAAACGGTTTCCCAAAACAGATGTTGAAAGATTGCGATAATATTGCATAAATAAACTTAGGCGAGAAACAGCTAAAAATGAGTTAAAATACTACAAAAAGGTCTCTATTTAAGCGATTGTTCATATAAACCTGCTCAGAATTTTTTTTTTTATGAGTAAATTTTGTTTTAAAAAGGGGAACAAATTTAATACTTTAAAATGCGAATTTTCGTGAAATTTTCGATGTTTTTGTGAAGCTCCTGATTTTATTACTTGATTTTTGTGAAAGTACCGATTTCAAAACAAGATTTTTGTGAAGGTACCGAAAAACGGCAGCAAAATCAGCCTGTATTGGGCCCTGTAGGTGTACATTTCATTCCGTGACGTAATATGATCCCCTGATATTTCGAAGGTCCAGAGTTTAGGTCCTCAAGAAACAGAAGTTTTTAACAGTTTGGTTTCAAAGTTGGGTGAATCTATTGGTAACTGACATTTTCAAAAGAATACCATAGGCGTTTTGACATATTCCGCACAAAATATACATTATTTAAAAAAATATTTTCCTCCTGTTTATTGTTCTTTCAAAGCTGAATTTAAAACTGTAGTTGAATACCCAAAATCATTTTCGGTTGATTAAAAAAAAAAAAACAATTTAAAACATGGTAGCCGATTGATACGGTTGCTTTAATGTCAGTCAGTTACCATGTTTTTGGCTATTTTTCAAAAACCATCCAAATAATATTTTGATAATTCAATGACACCAATTCAGCTTGAAAAGAACAATGAACCAGGGAAAATGATTTTGGAAATAATTTATATTTTGCATAGAATGGGATAAAATGCTTATGGGTCATTTTCTCTAAACTGCTAAATTCTTGCCCTTGCTCCAAAAATAACAAACTAACTAGTATAGAAATAAAACTGATGCTAGAATGCTTTAACAACATGTTTTTATGTTTGTAAAATAAGTTAAAACAAACACTCTATTATTATTATACATTTAAATAATTTTTTGACATGATAAATGTCATTCCCCTGTGTGTCCCTACCTCCACCTTAAAGCAAAATCAGCTTTAAAGATTCAGGAAGCCATGCATATTTGTACAGAAAATGTTGTTTAACCTCTTAAGAAGTGTTATGCAATGTTGTAAAATAGAAAAAAAAATTCTTCAAAGTTTGCATTATTTAAAAAAAAAAAAAATAGTAAAAAATGTCCTTTGATTTTTTGTCATTCCCCTGTCGAGGAATGGAATGAATGTTTCTCACACCTGGTAATAGTTGTATTAACTCATAATTTAATCTTTGAATTCTGGTCTCATCATAGAAATAATCTTAATTGGTTCTTTTTGAATAAATACACGGTGTCGAGTATATTCGGGTGATCTCAAGTTAAATCTTGATAAGTATTTTTAATGACTGTCATTACCCTGTCTTTGATAATTCATTTAATTTTGTAATAATCGCTCAATGAATGATTGACTCTTGATTGTATAGAGTTTCCCCCTGTTACTTTAAGTGACATTGATATTTGTTGTTTGCAGTTATTATTTCCTCTAAGTGTCACTCCCCTGGCACAGTGAATGCCATTCCTTGCCCTGTCCAAATTGCACTGTTTAGGGAAAATGACCCTTATGTTTTTGCTTCAAAAACATCAGTCAGTTACCCGTGGAATTGCCCAGCTATAGATCAACCTACATAACTATTCTTCTACACCAGAAAACCATTTGATATTCTCCACTATTATTGTTGCAAAGTTAACAACGTAAAATATTTAGCTGGAATTATAAACATGAATCAAGTCAGGAAAAAACTTTCGATAAGTTTATCATAACTCAGAACTGAAATATGCGTCATACGATGAATCAGTCACAGAATTGCTCTTACTTTTGCTGCTATTTGGTATTTGTCTTTATCTTCTTGCAGCTTCACTACATCGTCCTTCAGCTTTTCTTCCGTCACATTCTGGAGGAGAAAAATACAGAAAAATGTCACCACGAAACAATTACAAATCCAACCAAGAAATATTTCAAGCTAAATATTACTCAATATTAAACCAACACAGTTCAAATGCACTGGCAAACAGGAAAAAGTTATTCAAGACACATAATTACAGCAGGGTTCGTACTCAATTTCAGAAATAAAATGAAGGAGTTTTGGAGAAGTTTTGAAGGAGTAAAATGTGATTTTGAAGGAGTACCAATGGGCAGACCTTAAGTGATGTGACTTTGTGTTTTCAATATACAGTCGAACCTCCATATATCGAACTTCCACATATCGAAATTTTCCTTATATCGAAATTCCAGCAAATTTCTATGTTCATTACATAGAAAAATTGTTTCTATATATTGAAAAATTCTCTATATATCGAAAAAAATTTCGAGACATTCGTAGATTTTTTTTCTCACTTTTAACTGTTTGTCTCATGAAAACTGAAGGTTATGGGAGAAAATTATGTTCGAAGGATGCTACAAAACTCATAAGGAATCTGGGGTTGAGGGGTGTGTAGATAGGTCGCTGTTTCGTTCTGGAGTTCTTAAATTCTCTCAACTTTATTTCAAATCTTAGTTTTAACAGGTAGCACTGTAAAATCGGTTTCAAGTTATCCCTTTTCTCTGTTGGTTATCATTCCTAGTCTTTTTAGCTTCAGTAAAAATCATTCAAGTTGGGTAGATTGCTTTATTTACTTTTCTCTTGATTACATTGTCAAAACGAAAATCCCCCTTATTTTGCGGATCAAGTTGAATTGCCGAAGAATATGAAGATGTATGTTGATGTAAAAATGTAATTTCTGTTCATTTTTCAGTTATTAATTTTCATTTAATACGATGCTCGTATAAATTAGAAATAGGATTTCATGCACAAAAATTAGCTTTAATTTTAATGTTTTAGGAGACTTTTATGATAAAATAAAATAATTTCCATATATCGAAATTTCTATATATCGAATTTTTATCCGGCAACTTGCTACTTCGATATATAGAGGTCTGACTGTATTTGTCTCCCTTCCCCTTTGTCACCAAGTGTCACACTTCATTTTACTACTCCTCTTGTCACATGTCACATTATTATAATAACTAAGTGGTGTCACTTTTTGTCACCCTCTCTGTTCCCCTTGTCACAATTTAATGAACCCGTCTCCCCCTCAAGGCTTAACATTACTTGTGGATGTGGATGACCCTTTCTACAATATCGTAACTGCGATTCACTAAACACAATTTTTTTCTTTAACACAATCACTTAATATAGTACTTCTACTTATGTATCTTTAAATACTTTTAAAAAAAAAAATTAAACAAACTGACTTTTGCTGCTGAGAGTTTGGTGGAGGGAAAAGCTATAATCATAAAACTTGAAAAAATAGCCAAGCACCATTTAAGCACGTTTTACTTCACTTATGAAATGTCTTAGGCTTCTAATAATATTTTCACTTTAAACTTTTATGACTTCTGTGATTAATTTGTAAATCACATCTTTATGAAAAATATAAATATACAAAATTACTACATCAAAATCATCCGTATACCTTTGCCCTTGTGACGATATTAAGTTGTTGATCGAAGTATTTTATGTTACTGTCAAAATAGAAAACTATGTAGCCTTGAACTGAAAAAGAAGGAGTTTTGAAGGAGTTAGAACTAAAATGAAGGAGTTTGAAGGGCCCTTCCAAAAAGTTTCCTGAATGAAGGAGTATTAAAGGAGTTTTGAAGGAGCGTACAAACCCTGTACAGTCAAACTTTGTTCAATCAATCACCCTTTTAACGAATTATTTGCTAAGACCTGCCTTTGCGATCCCCGTTCTAAGGTTTATCGTTTATCGTTTTTTGGATAAGACGAACTCATTTTAAAGGTCTCTTGGAATTCCTTTCAATCAGATTTGACGACCTTTAACTATCATTATGACTTTGGAAGCCAGCAATGTTGATAAATGATATTTAAAAAAATAATTGCCTTAATAAAAATCTAACCCAAAAATGTAAGCAAAAGACTAAAATTCAGATTTTATGACAGCACAATTTACATCAGCATTTTACAACTATGAGCCTCGATAGCTTAAATGCTATGTCTTGCATATTGCTCACTTTCAATTTTTCATTAACTGAAACTGACATTTAAAAAAGCGGCATTTTACGTTAGCTACCACTGAAGAGCCGTCAATTTGTGCAAGTTTTGAGCAGCAACACAATCTAATCAAACATTTCACAAAAAATTGATATTTAGAATCCTAGCTGGAAATATTCTAATTTTTCAAAAGGATTCTTTTTTTCTTTCTTTCTTTTTTTTGATAAAATCACTGCTGGTTGCATAAGACACAAGAAAAGAACGTACCAATTAGATTTTTTGAAGATTTTATAATTTCAAATCTTGAACGAGAACATGCTGATAAGGAACACTAATACCTCTATAGCATTAATACATTTTACCACTTTCTATCACTATTAATTAATAAACTGAGCAATATCTATTAACTTCAAAAAAAAAAAAAAATTTCAAAAGTATTCCACAAAAAAAAAAAAAAAAAAACCTTTAAAGTTAAAATGAATTCAAATTTCGAAATACTCTAGTAAGTTTTTGAAATATTTGACAAAATTCAATTTGTTTAAGCTAAGTAACTCCCTTTGAAGTGTTACGCCTTGTAGGGATTGCAAGTATAGAAGTTGGGGGGAGGGGACAGCAACTGTGTTTGATTATTACAACATGTAATTCCACAATATATAAGTTTGTGTTTGAGAAATTTTATGTTTTTTCACATTCAATAACCAGTTCTCTTAACCGTACATCAACATTAAAAGGGACTTATGCATAACATTGGGGGGGTAGTAGCATGAACATTAAAAAGTAGCTAAATATTGAGTGTAAAAGGAATTTTAAAGATATAAGTACAGAGTACAACCAGGGATTATATGGAATTGGCAAACGTCCAGTTAAGACGAGTCTATCTGAATGAGGGGGAAAAAATCAATTCAATGAGCGTGTTCCGCTCATTTCAATGAGACTCTGCTAAACTTAGAGGCTAATATGCATCTGCAAAAGTTGACATCCCTAAAAACTAATAGACATGTTCATTTCCACCTCTAAACCCAATGTTTGCCTTTCCATACAGTCTGTGGTCAGACAGTTGTGATTTCTTAAATTAAGCTCGTAGAGGTGCAGAAATTCTGTAATAGCACTGGACCCAAATTTTGGAAACTAAAACTTCTATTTTCAGTTAAAAAATAAATAAAAAATCTTCTCGGTTTGAAAAAAAATGTTTTAAAAGAGGCATAAGTTTTTTTTTTTTTTCCTTTATAAGTGATAACAAACATTTCTGTTTGCAAGTAAAGATGTAAGAATAGCAGAACAAAAATGTTCTACTTCATTTTTTGGGAAATAATAGTTTTTCAAAGAAGGAAAATGAAATAAACAACTTTTCATTAACTACTAGCTGCTTGCCTGGCGTTGCACGGGCTACTTAAAAAATGAAAGAGATATCCAAATGATGTTTTTGTATTACTCTGACATCAGTTTCTAAAGCGCTAAGGAGTAATTAAATACGCGTAATGCAAGGTTTGCAAAACACCAGTAGAGCATATTTTTGGCAAAAATCTCTTTAACGTTAATCATACTTATCAATGATACAAATTATGAATATTTTCAATTAGCACAAAAGATGAAAATATATGCATTATCAACTATAATCTGTGCTCACTTTACACTGAATTAAATCTGATAGAATATATCTGAACTATTTATGTACAATTACAATCAGCTTTTTACATAGAATGACACACACTTTTTGGTTGATTACGTGAAACTAAAGCACCAAGACTAAATAAGTACCAATAAGCATTAATTTAATAAAAAGTCATCAGATTCCAATTTAGCTTTAGTGAAAATCCTTAAACACAATCTTTTTTTTCAACTCTGTTTCACTTAAAGAAATCCAAACATTCTTAGTTTAACATGTTCTTTTAACGATACAAACTGTATTTCAAATATATAAACAGGAAGGAAAAAGAGAGTTTTTACAATTCGAAAACTCACCCATGTGACGGGAAAAAGTTCAACAAAATAAACATAATTAGTCGCACATCCTAAATGTATCAAAATATGAGGCCGTTGAATGATAAACTTACACTTCAATCAATAAACATAGCTAAAGAAACAACTTTCATATGCTGAAAAGAGTTAAGAACGTTGAATGTAAAAAATAAAAAAAGGACAGACGATAAAATAAAGGCTATTTCTGAATAAAGCAACCAATTTCAAACTAATTTAAAATGAAATTCTAGATGGAAACGTTGTTTTAAGATTTGGACAGCAGCCAAAAAATCTCTTTTAAAACAATTATTAGAATTTTACTTGCTTACCCATATGCAAAATGGAAACAGGAAAGAAATAAAAATTCCTCAATAACGCTATGTTCATTAACGTTTTAATTAAGATATCCGCTATTTAAAGTCGCACAATTACGAGATTGGTCCTATTGTTTTTTCTTTGGAAAATTTCGAATTGATCGATATCTTATTAGACTCTCGATTCGCAGCGGTTCTCGAGAAGATAGATCTTCAGACAGACAAACGGACGCGAACAGATTTTAATATTATAGTGGATTAACATCTTTTCATTAACTTGTATATGAAAACTATGTATTGAACATACATAGTTTTCATACAGGGTTTGTCCGGAAAGTAATACAGGGTTCATACTCTATTTGGATGAAAAAATTCCATGACTTTTCCAGAACTTTTCCATGACTTCATGAAAATTTTCATGACCTTGTTACACGAAGAGAATAGTACTATTTAATATCAAACTTGCGATTTTTTTTTTGGAAATGAGCATTAGCAAAAGTTTTATGTGAATGCCACTATGTGATTGAAAAAATATCAGTGTACACCTAAAAAACTGAATTCTTACCTGTTTTCATCATATAAGTTTAAGTTAAAACTACAGTGAATGATGCTTAAACATGGCGACTATTTTTTTTAAACAGGCAGAATGATAATGATTGGGGAAAAGGTTGAATGAATCATTACTAAGTTTCAATAAATTTGCTTCAAAAGTTGCCTTTTAGTGTAAACTTGACAATTTTTTGGTTCTTTAAAATAAAGCCACATTCTTTAGTAAATTCATGTTTCTAAACCAGATATTTATTTAAAAAAAAAAAAAACATTTCATAGTAAATAAATCTTTTGATTTAAATGTACTTATTTGTACATTTTCAAATGCATATATAAATGAATAGGTTCAGAAATTCCAGAACATGTTTGAATAATGACACTGAACGTACCAGTGGGTCGCATGGATTAGTTTTGTGGGCCGTATATTGGGCACTACTGTTTTTGAGCATTAAAATTCCCCTATTTCTGTGTCTTATCGCATGATTGAAGATTGTCCAAAATCTTCAGCAAATTGAGATAAACTCTGATAAATTTTAAAATAAAGATTTAGGAGTGATGGAAACGAACTCGGATGCAATGTTTTTTGAGATCGTTCAATTTTCCAGTTTAAATAGCTTTTATGGTGCAATACTAAGTCACTCAAGATTTCTAATGCTTTTTTTTAGCTACTGTTACTTTTTTCCCAGAACATTTTTCCATGATTGAAAATAAATTTCCATGACTTAGACTGAAAATTTCAATTTTCCATGACTTTTCCAGGTCTGAAACTTGCTTATTTTTTTTCCATGACTTTCCAAGATTTCCATAACCCGTACGAACCCTGGTAATAGGACTGATTTTTTTCCGCCGCGACTGTACTTCGGAGCTAGAGGGCATTACTAGCTAACGAACGAGCGACTAGTCGATTGTCTCCGAGCACCTGGAGAGTCAGGACAGGCATTTTCGCTTGACGTGTTTCTGTGAGTGGTGCAAGCCGAAAATGCAGCGTTCGTTAGTGTTGGATGGGAAGGTATGATTGGAACTAACTCTTGCCCAAACAATGTAATACATTTAGCAGAGTGAAATTGGAGTTCGTGAATCAGTATAATTGAAGACGAATAGCTCATTAAACATCAATTAATTTATTAAAAGATAAAAACAAAGTATATGGCTCTAACAAAAAGTAAATAAGGATAAGTACACCATTATTGCAAATACCCCGTTGACCTAGACTAGTAAGTAATTATCGATTGACCCGACTATCGTTCATGAGGATCGAAGTCTTCGATGGACAAACGTCATACTACTTCAATTAAACAAAAAAAAGGCTAACAGCCTAAGCTTGCTGAACAAACAGCAAGTTGGCTTGCCTGACATGAGCCAACGCGTCTAGGCTGTGCAAGGAGTGAGAGAGAGATCAACTGATAACAGCTTCGCTTATATTCAGAATCTCATTAGCATATCTTCACTTCTGTTAGATTTTTAATTTAAACTTTCACAAAAAGTGAAAGAATCACTTAATTTGAAAAAAAAAAAATCATTAAAAATACGTTTTTGCATCATGCAGAATCAATCCTTTTTCGGTGTAAACATTGCATCACGTTGTGACGTCATTTGTGCGATCGGTTGCAATAACTCAGTCAAATGAATGAACTTTTGGGTGAACCGAGTCACGAGTTCATTGTATCTTATAACCGCGAAGTTTTTTTTTTGCTTGAGTTACTTTTTGATTGGCAACATATCTTTAACTTTCTTTCATTGGCAACACATCTTGTATTTTGCATATTCTTAATTTGAAAGCCATGTGAAGACCTTAAATACTTCGAGCGATTTTTTTTCGCTCTCTCTCTCACCTCACATAGCCGCAATGTATTGCACGTAGTAATTCATCGTGATTTCGTGATGTCTGCCAGTGCTCTTTACTCCTGGCAGGGCGTAATACAACGTGATGTCAATTTTAAAGTTATAAAACGCCTTTAGCCTATTTTTGAGTGTTACGGTAATGCCTTATATTCCTTGGAATCAGCATGTTCGTAAACTTAATGTTTCGTTGTATAATAGCGGCTAATATTTGTTTATTTTTCTAAATGTTTTTTAAATATCAATGAAGTTGTTTGACAACTTTAGAAATCTTTTGAAGATAATAAATACAGATTTTCCTTGAGGAAAAATGCTCCACGTGTTTTTCTTTTTCTTCAACTTCAGGCTGTGGACATGTTTTGCAGGTTCACTTCTACTAGCGGTGTAGTCAGTCTAATTTCACTACACTTAATGCTCACAACTTCAATGCTACCTGATCGTGATCTTCAGTGGCCGAGCCCGAAGCGTGTGCACGTGACGTCACATGTTCAAGAAGGATCGACGTCAAAGTAGTCACGCCACGGGCAACGCCCACTACACGTGCCGTTCTCTATTCCAAGACTAGTTACGTCACGGATTCTAGCGTTCGTTAAGGAACAATGATATGAAAACTGCAAATATCTAAATGTTATGTAACATCTTTACTAATAATAAAGCTCAATGTCTCTCTGTCCGGAGGATGTCTGGATGTCTGTAGGATATCTGTAGGATCTCTGTGACGTGCATAGCGCCTAAACCGTTCGGCCGATTTTCATGAAATTTGGCACAAAGTTAGTTTGTAGCATGGGGGTGTGCACCTCCAAGCGATTTTTCGAACATTCGATGTGGTTCTTTTTCTACTCCAATTTTAAGAAAAAAAATATCATAAGATGCACGAGTCAATTACGAAATGATCATAAACGTGGAACCGTAACATGGGCACAAGCCAATGGGCGAGATACGAAGTGATCATAACGTGGAACTGTAACGTCGGTACAAGCCAATTGGCGAGAACATTCACCATACATTATTTGTAAATATAGAAGCGAACCAAAAGACCTTTAATTTTTCTATTACGGGCGAAGCCGTGCGGGTGCCACTAGTAATAAATAATGATAATAAACCTTCACTTAGATTGACATACTATGTCTATCAGTTAGAGCAGAAGTGCGCGATTAAATTCTGCGTCAAACTCAGTAAATCTGCGACAGAGACGTTTGATATGATCAAGCAGGCTTACCCAGATGTTGCTTTAGCAAGAAGTGGTGTGTTTCGGTGGCACCAGGTCTTTTTGGCAGATCGGGAAAAGGTCGCCGATGAAGACGGTGCCGGAAGACCTTCGACTTCGACAATGTGACTCGCGTGCGCAAAGTTTTGAACCGAGACCATCGACTAAGTATTCGTTTATGTTGTACTAGTGATACCCGCACGGCTTCGCCCGCAATAGAAAAATCAAAAGGCCTTTTGGTTCGCCTGTATATTTACAAATAATGTATGGTGAATTTTCTCGCCAGTTGGCTTGTACCCATGTTACGGTTCCACGTCATGATAATTTCTTATCTCGCCAACTGGCTTGTGCCCATGTTACGGTTCCACGTTACGATAATTTCGTAATTTATGATACTTTTTTTCTTAAAATTGGAATAGAAAAAGAACCACATCGAATTTTCGAAACATCGCTTGGAGGTGCACACCCCCATGCTACATACTAACTTTGTGCCAAATTTCATGAAAATCGGCCGAACGGTTTAAGCGCTATGCGCGTCACAGACATCCTACGGACATCCAGACATCCTCCGGACAGAGAGACTTTCTGCTTTATTATTAGTAAAGATAATATATTCAGACATAATTGGTCTTGCCATTTAAACAACCCTCTATTGTCATCATTAATATATACGTATCAATTTTCACATTGTTTGTCTCACTGTCCGGTAGATGGCGCCATGAGTGGGCATCAACTGTGTTTTTTCTGTGGGATATAAGAAGTAAGATCACAGAGGGTTTTGTGTGGTATTTGGTGTGTGGCTATCTTGTAACATGGTGCTCTTTTTTTCCCTCATGTCCGAATTGTGTGTGTTATTTAGAATATTCACCTTACAGGTATGAAGTTAAATGTTCATCCACCCTGTTTTGCAAACGTACATTGTCATTTCTTTAACTTACCAACTATTTTAGGCTTTTAAATAAAAGCTTTTTATAGCAGAAGTATCTTTCCTTGTAATGTGTAATATTCACTCTGCTTAGTGTTAGACAGTATTAGAATATGTCAGATATCTTCGCTAATGGCGTTTGATATTCTGTACATAACAGTTTAATTGCCCAAATGTTAAATTTTCCAAAATCTGAGGTTCATGGTTTTGTAACGGTGCATTTGAACATGCTCAAGGTGTGCGCGAAGTTGGTCCCAAAAGTGTTCACCGACGACGAATAGCTACCTGTGTGAAAAGATTTCGTTTTTGCGATCCCGAACGTTTCACCACAAGGATTTTTTCTGAAATTCTAATCACAGAAAAAACCCTTCTGAGGGGAATTTCATTGTTTTGATGAAAAAACTTAGCAGATATTTAGTTTATTAAGGAGTTCGGGAGAAGGTTTCAAAAATTAAGAATCTTCTGAACACATTGGGAGCAGGTGTCAGATTTTTTTTTTTTTTTTTCAAATTTTAATTAAAAACAATGCATTGAAACAGTGAGAAGCAAAGGGATGCAAGTGCAAAAAGTAAAAGCATTTTAAGATAATCGATACAAATGGTAGGAGAACCTCTCTTCTGTTTACAGGCAATATATAAGTTTATGCTTGAAATTTTGTGTGTGCAGGAATCAGATAAGAAATTCAATGACAGCGTACCTAAGATCTGAACAACAAATGCATCTTCCCCCCAAACTTTTGGTAGACAACCGTTTGAACAAAATGAAAGCTTATGTGAAAAAATGTCCTTATTTTACAACTCACCTTGCCACAAGTCTGCAACTGGCTTTCCAACGTTTCGATGCGACTGAGGAGCCGATCCTCTTCAATGAGAGCCTGAAATGACAAAGTCTCATAACTTTTCGAGGACAAAAAAAAAAAAAAAAAAACAGTAAACACCCAACAGTAGACATGGAAAAAATTGGCACACCAGTGGACACTTGTGAAACTTTGGATGAAGAATACAGTACAACCTCGATATCTCAAATCTCTCGGGACGGGAAAATATTTTGAGATATCGAGTTTTTGAGTTATCAGGGTTTTGAAAAAATTACACTAGAAACTCTCACAATTACACACATGTACGCTATATGCATTTATATATGTACTATGAAACCACTTTGAATTATAATTAATAAAGTAGTCTTCAATATTTTACTAGATTTGAAATTTTATAATTGTCGAAAGTGCAAAGGAAGAGATTTTGAAATGAACAACAATTTCAACTTGGTTTTTTCACCTAAAAATTTAAAAATTCTAATTTTATCTTTAACCAGTAACCTCACATTTAAAAAGTTCTCAGCAGCCATTTTGTAGGAGTTAAAAAAGCAGAAAGATGAAAATGAGGAATGCCTTTTCTGTTTTCACTTGAAAAGTATCTGGCGAAAAATCAACCCCCTTTCCTCAAAGTGGACAACATGTTCGAGAGAAATGCACAAAGATTCTAAACTCTGGGGAAAACACTGCACCCCTATCATACCAACACTCCCCTATTATCTTGCTTCAATCCTCTAATCACAGCTTCCAAGAAGAGAGATGAAAACTGGTCCCTGGAACTGATTTTACTACAAAAATTGGCAAAAAAAAAAAAAAAAAAGAGGACTGAAACTTGCTTCTGTGCAAAAATTTCGACATATCAAGGTTTTCGAAAAATAAATTTCGAGATAACTATGGAAAATACATAGGGGTTTTTATATAAAATGCAGGGGAAAAATATTTTTTCGAGACATCAAGGGTTTCGAGATAAGGAGGTTCGAGATATCAAGGTTCGACTGTATTTCATAGCAGCCTTCAACTCCAGGTTTTCTCTAAACCAGTTACAATAATTTCCCAGCTAAAGACACAAAATGCTTGTATCCTATATGAAACATTTATCATTAATGCATGCCACGGTTGGCAAAGTTTCCGTCACTACTATAAAAATCACAGTAAAATTCAGTTTTTATTGTTCTGTCCAAAACTACATTTTTAGCAAAATTGTATTTTATGAGCAAATATTAACAACAGAATAAAATCTACTAAAGTAATATCTTGTTAATTAAAAACTTTAAGATAAAACTCCAAAACTACTGGAGTCTGTCATTTTCTTTTTGACTCCACAGCCCTGGTAAAAACCACCTGTCCTGTTCAAAATCCCAACCCTGATTTAAACTGATTTTTTTTCTAACTTTTTAACTCATTTTGAAATGCTTTTAATTTATCAATACTTTATTTTTTCATATTTATAGTATTTAAATATATCAAATAATAATAATAATAAACAAAATAAAAAATAACAGTACTCATAAAAGTACATAAAAACCATTACGCTAGAAGCTGAACAAAGAAAATAATCTTAATATAATCATTGAGAAAAGATGTGGTTAACGTAGACAGAAAGAAAAGCATTTCTTAAAATAAAAAACGGAATATACATACAGTTTTTACAAAAATAAAAATTTCTTTTTAACGTAAGTCTACTTTTATCATTATTATTATTAGTACACAAAAAAGCAGAGGGGGATAGAAATAGCATAAAACCAAATTCTAAGACAGATTTTTTGTAGCATAAAATATTAAAGTTAAAAAAGGAAAAAAAAAATTCATATTGCTTAGCTGAAATAGAAATATTGCAAAAATACTCTAGATAAGAAAAAAAAGGAACGACAATTCATTTAAATTCTTTAAGTGATTACAGTATCTCAAAAATGATGAAACAATCAAAAAAAAATTTATTGCATATTTCAAAACTAACACTAGTCCAAACACAGGGAAAAAGTTTCATTGCTTTAGTTCAAATATTTAAAAAGTTACGAGTGGTTTTAGGCCACGCTCGCTATGTGTTCTTATGCAAAAGAAAAACTTTAAACTGTTTTTTCTCGATGGTGGTATTTTTGTGTTTTCGTGTCATTAGAATCCCTAAGGATTTTTTTCTATTAAAGATACAGCTTTAAAGTAATACTTTTTGAAATTGGGATAACATATTTGACAAAACTGTGCATGGGATAAGCATTTTATAAATTACTCAAATGTTAAACCTTTAAAACCAATTTTTTTTTTTTTAACTTTGATTTTTTACATAATTAATCACAGAAAATTTTCTAATAAACTCATAAGCAAAATGAATGCACAGATTTTCAGATGATGATTATAGTGATCATTTAGCAAAAAAAAATTTTTTTTAATTAGTGCAAAAACAATAAAGCTTTAGGGATTTCAAAAAAAGAAATTAAATTTTTTTCTTTTTTATTGAATTTTTAAAAAAAGTAGGCAATATTTTTAAATCTTGAAAATAAATTATTGATTAAGAAATAAGTGTGCATGATATGGTTTCAAAAAAATATAAAATTTACTTAAATTTTAAAAAAAATGTTTCAAAGGTACTGTGACCTTTCAACCTTCCTACTTCCTGCGAACCAGGAAAAAATTCTACCCTTGAAGAACGTACTATCAAAAGTGAGAGAGATAATATTTTTTTTTAAAAAATCAAAACTTAAAATGATAAAAAGTTGGCAAAAACTTGTTGATAAAAAGTGGGGATTGCATTCCCTACCAGGATGAACTTTGGAAGCACATAAGAGATATACAGTGTGTTTATAAGGTCTTGCATTAATAAAGAAAATGTACCATATAATCGATTTCATTGAACGCATAATAAATGCATATAATATGATACTATACTCCATGTGTTTTAATATTCTCAAAAGTAATACAACGTTTTTAGCTACCCCTATTTCTCGGTTTAATAATTAATTGGCACAGTACAGCCTATTAAGGCTTTTGGGCCAGTAAAACTGATAGAACCAGTTTCTATTGATTAATTTCACTAAATAAAGTATTTATTTGGTAGCACCAGAAAGTAATTTCTAATTATTTGGAATATTAAAAGCATGTTTTGCAATTAAGTTGATGTGTTATAACCAACTGATATGATCAAATAATAAACCGCAGAATAATTTAACTAGAAATTAGCTACTATTTACATGATATCTTAATATCAGATAGGACTTTAATTTTGTACAGGATAAATATTTAGAATTTAGACTGAAAGTGGATATGCAAGGACTAGGCACACTCCTAGTGTTCCGGTTTAAAAGAAAAAAAAAAAAAAGAAAAATCAGCTTTTATTTACTTTTGAATAATTACTTGAATGTTTTATAATCATGGATTATTGGAAAATAATATTGATTAATGATTGAAATAGGTTAAATATTGTTGACAGATTAATATAATTTTTTTTTTAAAACTGGAATGTTTTACCTATAACTATATATACATATTAAATGAAATAATTTTAGAAGAAATTCCTTAAGGGTTGCCATTATTGGCACATCTGACCCAAAGTTTCAAATAAAGCAATATATTAATAGCATCATTTTAAAGCAACTAAATTTGTTCATATGATTATTAACTGGGTAGAAAATGAGCAATATTGTATCACAGTTTGATTTAAAACGTATGAAACGCGATACAGTATCATAAACTGCTTAGAAAATTTTGAGATCGAAAAAAGTAGAATAAAAAGAATAACTGAACAGTTTTGAAACTTGAATGACAAAACTAGATGTGTTTTTATTGATAAACAGGTTGCAAATGGCTTCAATATTGCATAACGAAAAACATCCATTCAAAAAGTAGAATATAAATTTTAGTGACCCATAAGAAGGGAAGTGTTATTCCCGTTTTCTTCCCGAAAATGGTAAGCATCATTATGTTTTAGATCTGTTGAAAGCTCATACTTTTATGTATAATGTTTTGGAGCTTTCTTCGTATTGAAGAGAAACACACCCGCAGTTCCTTCCCCAAACGATCAGATTAGAAAATTACAAACTAGCAACTCCATTTGTCACGCTTTTTAATTTTGTTTTACATATTTTTAATTTTTTGTCCACACCACTAAAAGTGTATATAGATCAGAGAAGTTTTGTAATTACTGCTTGCTCCATTGGACCAGTGTTCTTTTTTATTAATTTCTACCCTTGCACTTTATCTTTGTACATAAAGGGCTACTTCTGTCCGGATGTCCGGGGTAAACTTCAAAACTACTGGACGGATTTTAACCATTTTTTAAGCATAGATAGCTACATTATCAGGGAACAACTTAGGCTGTAATTTATTGCTAAAAACTTAGTTTAAAAACGTCGTGATCGAAAACAGTAAATGTCATGTCATTTCCACATCAAATGATTAAAAATAAAACCCATTGTTTCGAAAATTCGTTGCCTTGCAACAGCAACATTAAAAGTAATCATAATGTAAATTTCGAATCAAGGCCTCTCTGGAGCAAGCATGACATTTATTGCTTTCTTAGGATTGCATAATCATTTTTAACACGCTTTTATTAGCTTGACCTGTATGTATGTATCTATGTATGTATGTATGTATTTTGTAACGGAATCTTGCTGCTCAAATTTCGCCCACTTCCTGCGATCGGATTCTTTTGAAATTTGGCACGCGACCTCAGACCCAAATTGATTAATTAACTCTTCTAATTGTTAGTTTCTTCCAATTTTAATCAATATTTTGGCATAAATCCAACAATGTGAAAAAGGAAAAAATTAAAAAAAATACATTAAAAAATGCTCGCAAAAATTATTTTAAAATAAAATTTTTCATTTTTCTGCATCTGGCAAAATTTGGTTCAATGTTCCAAGGTAATTAGAACATGAAATATAATTATTTTTAACTCATTTCGTGCCAAAATTGAGGTGAGCCTTCAATTGGAAATTCATTGCTGATCAGACCATTGTTGAACAAAACTTTTATTCAAATGCATCTCAAATTTCCAAAGTAATGCAGATATGATTTCCGCACACATACATCGATGACTGAGATGGATTAGCATAAAAGATTTTGAACAATGTTGAAATGAATATTTTTTCGTAAAACAAGTTAAACTAAAAAGAAGAAAATAAAATAATAGTTATAAAAACTAAATAAACACGCTTTCGTAGCAAAATGAACTAAAAAGTGAAAAATAATCTTTGGATGATAGTCGCTGACCCATCACTTAATTTTAATGTAATACAAAAAAGCGTGGGGGGCTGTCTATTTACATTTCTGCTTGGACAACAAATGGAAGAAACTCAAAAAAACTGATAAGAAGCCCCCCACGCTTTTTTGTATTACATTAAAATTAAGTGATCGTTCAACTACTATCATCCAAAGATTATTTTTCACTTTTTAGTTCATTTTGCTACGAAAGCGTGTTTTTTTTAGTTTTTAAAACTATTATTTTATTATACATAAAGGGCTACTTCTGTCCAGATGTCCGGGGTAAACTTCGAAACTACTGGACGGATTTTAACCATTTTTTCACCATAGATAGCTACATTATGAGGGAGCAAGTTAGGCTATAATTTATTAATTAAAAACTTAGATTAAAAAAGTTATGTTGGAAAACAGTAAATTTCATGTAATTTCCCCATGTTATGATTAAACATAGAATAACGAAATATCTATAGAGATGCCCCATCTATGGTAAAAAGGAGATGAAATTGAAGCCGGATTTACGAGCGGGGTTATGATAACGTGATCGCTTCGCGAGTATAGTTTTCACCAATCTCGCAAAGAGACCGTATAAAGTAGCTGGCGGATTGGTTTGCATTTTAATTCATGTTTCAGTGCAATTTCAAAAATGTGCTTCATGAACTTGCAACAATCTCTAAGTTTAAATTAACAACCAATTGAGATTCAGTAATGGAATGTTTTGAATCAAGACGTATCTTAAAATATTTAGCAAGAAGCTAAGGATCTTGGGATACAGCGGTGCAACTTCCGGCTTCAATTTCTTAGTATAGCAGGGCCTCTTTATGTAATTTCTTTACTTTCTGCGATTAAATATAAAACCCATTGTTACAAAAATTTGTTGCCTAACAGCAATATTAAAAGTAATCATAATGAAAATTTTGAATCAAGGCTTCTTCGGAACAAATATGAATTTAAATTTATTTAAACATTTGGAAACTCTACTTTTTGCACGCTTAGGGAGACATAGTAGAGAGCTTTTTTTTTCTTTTTGTGTGTGTGTACTATTTAATTAAATGAAGCGCATGGTATTTTTTGTGATCTTTGTTTTTGTTAGTTCAGATTTTGGACATTCTACAAATGCTTATATGCTTAAATGTCATGCTTTCATTTCTAAATGAATACTCGTTCGTTATTCATACTTATTGCTGTTTTACTTTTATGGGTAAGGAAGAAGCTTGATTTTTAATCACGTCAAAGTGGTGTGTTTTGAGTTCTTTCAGTTAAAACTATACATGTAAAAACTTATGGCCAAATCACCCTTATCCTCATTGAAGTTAAATTCTAGCAGAACAACCACCTGGCACACAGTTGAATTCTGCCTTAATCATCTCAGAAGTAAGAAAGTTTTATTAAGGCTATGATGAAAACTTCATGAAGTAAGCATCAAAATAGAAAAAAAAAATTCTGTTTGAATCTCAATGTTTTTGAATAATTTTTCTTTATCAGTACAAGACATATCCTACGCATAAACATATTGCATAAAGAACGCTTTTCTCTATCCATCCCCATCTTTCATTGTGGCTTTTAGGGTGTGTGGATTGGAATAGATATCTGTCGAAATATTTTCCGCCGTTACGAATGAAAAGAGAGATCACCTTCCATCCGATGTCAGACTCATCCTGAGTGTTGGCAACGACTTTCTGAAGTGTTCCGAGCTTGTTTTCCAATATTTGTTCCCTATGAAGAGCTTCCTGCCAAAAGGAAACACACATTTACATCGTATAAAGACAAGAGAACTTATCGCACAATGATTTACATCAACATAAATACCTACATTACAAAGATAAAGACATTCACTTTCAATACAAGAATTGAGGTGGAAAAAAATCTGGACAAACGATAAGTGTTTTTAAGATCTGGAATTCTTGTATCAACAGTCACTTTTTCCTACACTATTAATACAACTAAAAGTATTTTAGAATTGTGTTTAAAAATAAAGAATAAGATCAGAGCGTTGCAAGAGCATACAAAAACATACGACTTTTCCAGTAAAAAATGTGGGGCATAAAATTAATTTCTATTAAACTGTATCTACACTTGAATTTCACTTACAATGCTTTATAAGCATTGTAAATGACATAAGAATAAAAATTAATGATGAATATATTTTAATAATACTCAATTTGAGAGAAGTTTGTGATCTGCATAAAATAATAATTAAAAAAATATTCCTTAACATGGCTTCTAAATTCAATCCACAACACAAACTTTGTCTTTTATAACAGTAGATACGAAAATTCCAAAATTTGGTTTCCATAACTTTCGAAAAAACAGAAAAAAAAAAAAAAAACATGCAACCTTACATTAGTTTAAAAATTTTACAGGGAGAAAAGTAAGAATATTTAAATTATTTTTAGCCATTCTGGAGATGAAATGTACTTCCTAATTTCAGTAACTGAGTAATAAACAAAGGTTTTCTCTGGATCCGAATACAATAAACTTCTGTTTTTTTTTCACTACATATTTAATAACTAATAATTATCATTTTAGAGGACTCGCTCATCAAATGAGAAGAAAGAAAAAAATAAATTGATTTTTACAGAATAATTTGGGATATTTTCCAAGGACACAATCAGTTCAATTTTGTGGTGAATAATGTTTTTCCTGCAAGGTGATTACCCATGGTGAAGCCATAGGAACAATTTTTATTACTTTCATTTTTTAGTTCAAGGGCCACTTTACGGTATTTTTGACATTTATGTAGAGTCCATAATGGTACCTTTTTTGAAATGACTTTTTAATTTACTGTTTGATTAGCATATTATTTTATTTTGAGCTTTTCCTACCAACACACCAACTCTAAAATAACTTGCAAATCAAACAGTAAATAAAAAAGTTATGGCAAAAAAAGGTAATAAATATTGATTGGGAATATTCATGCACAACTTTAACTGACGCTTAATAAAATTGAAATTAAAATGAAATTTAATCCAAGGGATTCAGTCGGATGACTCTTGAGATTTTATTTCAGCTTAAGCAATCATGAACTTTCATTTAGAAAATTTTAAATCATGGTTTTAACTACAATGAAAGGAAATTGCATTTACTTGCCTAGGCTTACAGCCTTAACAAACTGCAGAAAACAAAAAAAAATCCAATTCCCAAAGGACATGCAACAAAATAGAATTTTTCAACACGTAAGCATCAGAAGTGTAAAAAATGCCATATATGGAAAAGCTTTTATAATCAAAATAACTTCAAAATGGAGAATTTGTGCAATATTTCCACGATTTCACATTCTGAATAGCTCATAGGCGGAGAAAAATTGAGAAAGAAATTTAATAAATATAGGCATGATAATCCCATTAAAAAAATATAACAAATTTAAGACTTTTTTCTTTTAAAAAAAAAAGGTGGGGGGGGGGGGGGAGGAATATAATTAAAGATCAGTGGCACAATATAAGGAATACAAATCGAATACAAAATTAAATCGATAATGCTAATTGAATTATTAAATAAACAAACCCTATCATTTATTTAAAAGGAATAAAGAATGGTTACCTGAAGATATTGGGAAAGTTGATACAATTCCTGAGAAGAAACAGAGGTCTCGGGTGATAATGGCACAACTGTAGTAGTAGGACTGTCGACGAAACAAAACAAATATGTACAAAAACTGATGTCTACGTGCAAAAACACAAAATCATTTACTCTTTCATTAGCACTAAATTCGGCTGCACAGACGAAAATGAAAACCGTCTTCCCTACAAATTAGGGTTGGCACATTTTCGCTAAAAATGGGAAAAGCCTTAAAAGAAACCAGTAAAAACGTATCAGGGAAAACTACATTTTTTGACAAAACAGCAAAAATGGAAATGCTTCACTTATAGGGAACACTTTTATGATTCTTAATTTTTTCAACTCTAAATTAAAAAAATATATAATTTTATGTTAATTAACTTCAGATATTCAATGCATCAGTGATTAGTGATTAGGATTTGCTTAACCTTCACAATCCTGCTAGGTTAAGTGTGCCTAACCTTAAAACCCCAGGTTAAGTGTACTATTAAGTTTGATCTGCCTTAGTTAATACTATGAGTGAAGAGAGGGTTCATACCCTATTTGGATGAAAAAATTCCATGGTTTTCCAAGACTTTTTCATGACTTCAATAAAACTTTCATGACCTTGTTACACGAAAAGAATAGCACCATTATATAAGTTTTGAATAGCAGCACTATATCAAAAGTTGGCAATTTTTGGGAATGAGAAGCAAAACTTTATATGAATGCCACCGCCTCATTGAAGCACTTACTCGTAATGGGGAAAAAATATCAGTATACACTAAAAAAAACTAAACTATTCTTATTTGTCTTCATCATATAAACTGAAGTAAAGTAAAAATGCAGTGAACCAAATATGATGATGCTTAAATGTCGAATTTTTTTTATAAACAGGCAAAGTTAGTTAATGGGTCATTCCAGCGTCACGTGCGGGACAAAAATACGCTCAAATTTCATTAACATTTCATCATGTCCCTTAACATTTTAATGGCACAGGGGTAAGCAATTTTTTTTAAGCTTTACATTTGCAGGGGTAGAAGTGGTCGACTTGTAATATATAGGACATTTTCCACGAAAAATATAGGACATGTTTTATGAATGATTTTGATGTGAAAAATAAACAATACATAGTTTATTTTTTCTAATTATTTTTGGCACCAATTTTTATCAATGATCTCAATGAATCATACTGCATACCGTTTAAAAACCCAAATAAAAATAATACTTAGAATGAGTTTCCTGTTCCTGAAAGAATAATGTAATTAAACAATCTGAAATCTATTTATATAATCTTATATTTAATACAACTATTTACAATCATTAATTATTTATATTTTAGAAAAGCTTTTGCCTAACATTTTTCTGCATTTCATCTTTTGCCAAGTACATCAAATCCCCATTCCTCAAAAATTTTTATATTAATCTTTTTTTTTTGCATAATTACCTACATTTAAATATTTTAAATAGATCTTTTTTCTTCTTTTTATGTATTAATGATGGCTGAATCTTCACCGCATTTTGTTGTTAGTGAAGATTCATTAACAAAGTGCTTTATCATAAGTTTGGAGAGCTTGTCATCAAATATGGATAACTGAAGCTTTCTCTTAAAACAATTTTTAAATTTTGTTAAAAATACTCTATACTTACAACAGAATTTAAACAGATGAGTGCCCGCAGACATTTAAAAAATAAATAAATAAATAAAAATTACACTTATGTATCTCGTTTTTAAGCAGTCTTGAATTATCTTTTGTCAACTTGTGAGATAAAGAAGAGAACTTGTGAGAAAATATCAAGTAACTTAAAGGCTTTTCAATAGTCATTTTCTATAAATCTTTATAACAAACTATGGAAATATAGGACAATTTGCAAAAAAATATAGGAAATACAGGACACTTTTGATGCTTTTTTTGAAAATATAGGATATATAGGACTACTTCTACCCCTGCATTTGATACAAAGATACTCCTGACAGAATTATATTTTTATTAAACCATTTTCTTATTTAAAAAAAAATCTATTTGCATGCATCACGTGCGGGACTTTCAAAGTCAGCCTCTGGGAACTTGCTTATGCATAAGCTCATATTTTTGCTCTATTAATACAGCAATGACGAAACAAATTGTAGATTTTGAAAGCTATGGTTCCAACGTAAAAGAAACATTCTCATTAGTTTAGAAATAATTATTTAAACCTCTGAAAAAAAAAAATGTATATGCCCATTCCATTGAAAATGGTCATTTTGTTACGTATGTGACAGTTTCTATATTTCGTAAAAAAAGAAATAATTTTTGAAGAAAGTTTTTTCTTACGAAGTCCCACATGCGTTTGTGCTTTTTTAATCAACAATATTTTGTTCATCATCCTTTTAAATTATTTTTTTATGATGTACAAAAAATGTACGTCACGTGCGGGACAAAATTACTGATTTCCATGGAATGGACCAAAGACCTACAAGGAAAAACTACATTTTTTGACAAAACAGCAAAAATGGAAATGCTTCACTTATAGGGAATGCTTTAATAATTCTTAATTTTTTTTAACTCTAATGTAGAAATATATATTTTTATGTTATTTAACTTCAAATATTCAATGCATCAATGAAACAGAAACTTAACTACAGCTGGGGAAAACCTGACCTGGCAGTATTCTAATGCTGTGATTAGGATTCGCTAAACCTTCACAATGCTGCCAGGTTAGGTGTGCCAGAATTATAAGTACTATAAGCAGGGGTGATTGTGAGTTCACCAAAAAATACCTGAAAGTTTCAAAGCGAGAACGGGGGGGGGGGGGGACTTTGGCCCTTATTACTTAAGTGCACCTATGCCATAGTATTAAATAGTTCAATAGTCAGAGTCAAAATAGTGTGTGTACATTTGATTAAAATTTTAATGGGTTACAAAGTTACTTTTGAGCTGGTAATATACAAAATTATCTTGACATTTGTCCATTTTAAGGGATAGGTGTCCATCTTAAGGCTCTTGCAGGTATATTTGATGAGTATTATATAATTTAAAAAAATTTGCGGTGGTACGGAGATAAAAGCATAACAAAAAAGACATAATTCCGGTATTTTCGGACATAAAAACACCGGAAATACGTCCGAAAATACCGGAAATTCGGTAAAATACCGGAACACAATCACCCCTGTATAAGTTTGTGCTGTTTTAGTTAACACTATGAGCAAAGAACATGAGAATATAATAACAATCAAATTATTCACAGGCTTTGGTTTAAATATTAACTGAGAATTAATGAGTCTTAACTAGTAATTCTTACATTTCAATAGTTAAAAAAAAGTCTTTTTTGTTTCTTTAACATTGCATAATAAAAAGCAACGTATGAAACGCTACTTTTCATTGAATAATTTTTTTTAGTTGTTGTTGTTAGAGAATTATTTTTGCTGTTATTTTTTTAAATAATGAAAAGCTTTTCAACTTTTAACATTGAAAAAAATGCTGCAGATTTATATTCTAAGCAGATTCTAAGGGATAAGTGTAACAGGAGCTATGCTTCAATGGCTTGAGTGAATCCTTTACCTTTAGAAGAAAAAGTTTGATTTTGTGATGAAGTTTTGTTAAAACTTCCAAGGGGCAAGGAGGGTGCATCAAACGGTAGGGGAAGGGGGCAGCACCCTCCTAAAAAAGCCTGGGGGGAAATATTAATTAGTATTTCAACAGGGTCAAGCACTTTCAAGGAGTTTTCCGGGAAAAATGTGCACAAAAAGTTTAGTACAGATAAAATAAATCAAGCCCAGTCAGAGAGAAAAATATATTTAACCCCAATTTTCCAGACTTTTCAAGGAACTGAAAAAAAATAAATAAAAAAATAAATAAAATTCTTTTTCTTTTTCAGAACTTTGAAAAGGATTTCCAGATTGCATAACAGGGTTGGCCGGATTGGACCCAATTGGGTTGGACCCAATGGGTTTTTTTTGAAAAAACCCATTTAAAAAAACCCATTATTTAACCCACTTTTGGGTTTTTTTAAATTTTCTGAGAAGTTTTTTTAAAAATTAATTTAAATACTTTTACAATTCAAACTTCTATTTTATTTGTTCTTCGCCACAGACAATGGACATAAAAAATGAATTTTGAACATTAATAGTATTTCTTAACTCTTAACGGCATTAAAAAAATACTTCAAAGGTTTTAAATAAATATACTTAACTTTTTTCTTTAACCGGTTAAATAAATAACTGAAATTATCTTGACTAAGTCCTGTCACCTCTGATTTTATTAATATTTGTAGATTGTACATAGGAAACTACTCTAGTTAAAAGGCTTTCATGTGAATTATTTTCTGCAACCCGACACGTCACAAATCTCGAATTAACAAATTATATTTTTTTTTAGAAATTAACAGGTTTTACAAATGGTCGGACAGAAAAACAGAATAGGATGTACAGTATTTTCATTATCTTACGAAAAAGTTTAATATTTCTTACTCTGTACACAGAAATAGAAAAACAGGCAACATAAAATTCAAAGAAATGTCTTGATTAAGCTGGAATTCAGTAAATAGGGATTTAAACTACTTGAGGTTCTACAGAAGTTTTGCATAACAAAATGAAATATGATTAAGTAAAATGCAAAAAAAAAAAAATGTAATTAAAAACGGACAATAGATTTTATTACTCAAGAAGTAACTTTGCCTTAACTGTTGGTAATCATGGAAACTAAAAAATTCTGAAACTTCACCATTCTTGGGTTTTGTCGTCTTTCATACTTTTCTTCAGAAAACGTTGAATTTTAACTAGTTTTCCAGCTTTTTTTACCCCAAGACAATTTTTTGCGCTTTGTCCATATACTTACGCTACAATATGCTACAAGTACCCTACATTTTCACTAAAAATATACCAAAAAAACCCACATTTCTTTTAAAAAACCCACTTTTAGTTGGGTTTTTTTGGGTTTTATTTAAAAAAAAACCCAAAAAACCCTGGGTCCATGGGCTTTTTTAAAAAAAACCCGGGTTTTTGCCAACCTTGTTGCATAAGCACTTTGAAACTCTTACCTGCGCCTTTGCTTCCTTCCCATCTGGCAGGTACAGTTTAAGAGTAGCAACAATACAACCATGAACAACTGAAAGAAAAACCAGTTTTAAACGCTAATTATCAAAAACCAAACAGATGGTGTTGCAACACTTTTTTTTCACTAAATAAATTGTTTTATTCTTTTGCTTCTTATTAGCTCAACTTCTGTTGCCGTGGCATTAATACTTAAGTACCAACAGTGCTTTCATGAGGAAATGATCTGAATGATTTTATTTTTACTGGCATTAAAAATTAATAATATCACCATTATCTTACATCATGTAATCTTAAATCACATGTATGAATAAACTAACTACATTAAATATCTTGTTATTTTTTGAAGCAGCTAGAAATTGATTTATGCTAAAACATTTGATGCAAAATATTCATTCCAGTCATATCTAAAAATCTTACAGTATCAAAATTTCATTAAAATAAGGTGAGGTAATAACTAATTTACATAATTTTTGGTGTTTTGAACAAAGAAAGCGACTGGTCAATTTTTTAATAGTGAACGTTGGATGCATACATCTTTAAATATTTAAAATTTTTAATGTTTTCTAAGAAAATATGGCTATTAATCACATTTTACTATGCAAAAATTCAATTTTTTCCATTCTTTACAGAAAAAAAAGTAAAAACTTTTTCTTTTCCAGCAAAAAAATATTATCACAGGTATGAATAACAAACTTATTTGTAAATTCATTAAACATACTTTCATTACATTTACATATTTTTATTATTTTTTAAAGCAGTTACAAAATTGATTTATACTAAAACATTTAGTGCAAAATATTCATTCAGTAACATAGGAATCTTTAAGTACCAAATTTTCTTTTTAATTAAGTTAATTTAAGGTGAGGTAATGGCTAACTTATATAATTTTTGGTGTTTTTAACAAAGAAAGCAACCCGTCAATTTTTTGAATAGTGAACGTTGGATGTATATTTCTGCTATGCCCAAAAGCAGAATACTTGACGATGTTCTGCAACATAAAATCAGTTGACAAAATTGTTCTGCAAGTACTTCCAGCATTCTTTTCCACAAATCTGGAGCCCTTAACCAAAATCGTTTTGAACTGGAGGATTTTTTTTTCTTCAATTTTTAAACTGCACTGTTGCTATGCATTTCTGTGGAACCTAAACCGATTAAGATTCTCCAAAAAACATTTTTATATGCTTTCTCAAATGCATAAAAAATGCAAAGATACAAAATTTTATAAGAAATCTGAACCTAGGCGTCAAACCACGTTTTTTTTTTTTTTTTTTTTTTTGGGGGGGGGGGGATTTTACATGGCATGAAGGAGAAATTAAAACAAAGTGAATTATTAAAATAATAAATAAACTGAATCGAATTAGGGTAGCTTATAATAAAGCACATCAAAACTTTCTAAACAATTCAAATATTTTCAGCATGCCAGAAGATTGAAACCTCAAACAAGACATGCAAGTTTTGGCGATGGACGTGTTTCAATGTTGGCATGTTTCCAAAACAAACGTTTATGGAGGAAGTTGCTGTGGTAACGATCTATTGGGGAAAATAAGGAAAAGGGGAAGCAAAAACGCTAGAAAAATCAGAATGTTTTGAGATTTAGAACATGAAACTTTTGACGAAAATCAGCAGAAACTGCCGATTTTCTACAAATATATTCTAACTCAATGTAGAATTTAGCACTAACTCTGCAGATTTCTTTAAGCCCCTTAAAGTAAAACTAAAGTTCCTGCAGATAACTTTTCAAGTTCAATATTTTTCGCGAGCTTTCCGCCGAATTGTCGTAATTTCCTAGAATTTTAGATTTTCTTCTAATTTAAAGAAATTTGCAGAATTTTTGCACAATTCTATCTTGAGTTGGAAGATATTTGTAGCAAAACTGCAGTTTCTGTAGATTTTCTGCAGGAATTTCACAGAAATCTGTAGAATTTTGCAGAAAATTTGTCTGAGTTTTCCTCTCACATTTGAACAGAATTGTTCTGCGGCTCAGGCACCTGTTCTGTGACGTACGTCGCAAATTTAGTAGTATTCTGCTTTGGGGCTGCTATGAAGAAAAAAATGACATGGATTGCATACATCTATAAATATTTAACCTTTCTAATGTTTTCTAAGAAAATATGGCTATTTAATTACGTTTTACTATGCAAAAATTCAATTATTTCATTATTTACAGAAAAAAACGGGAAAAAACTTTTTTTGCCACCGGCTCTAACTTTCCTTAAATTTTACGCCTCTAGTCTGCACAGAATGACTGAATTTGGTCGGAGGAGGGTAGTCTCACCTTTCCTAGAATTTTCAACGACGTCTACTCCGAACTGCACAATGTCCCCGGAGCACACTTCCCTGGCGGGGGACTCCTCCGACCCCTTGCTGAGCCTCTGGTTGTTGACAAACGTCCCATTGCTGCTCTTCGTGTCCTGCAGGTAGAACTGGAAAGAGACACGACTTCCGTCAAACACAATAATCGAGAAACACAAAGTACATAAGAGGGCTTTCTTGGGTTATGTATAACATTATAAATAATAATAATAATAAATAAATAATAAAATAATATAAATAATAATAATAAAATATAATTAATATATAATAAACCAGGAATATACATAACTTGGGTTATGTATATTCCTGGACAGGATTTCATCGGAAAATTTTTCTTCAGGCCTACTATGACCAACTCTTGCCTCAGAACAGATGAGAGTGTCTTCTATTACTTGTTCTGGTTACCTCCACATTTTTAATTTCGGCAAACCTAACCTGGCAGCAACAAAATGTTGTGATTAGTATATCTGAGTAGCCTTCAAGCAGGGGCCAATCCAGGATTTTTTTCTCGCTACCTATTTTTGTGAAAGTATTGCATCATTATATTTTTGTGAAAGTTTTTTTTTTTTTTAAATCAGCATTGTTTTTGTGAAAATTTTAAATTCATCCTAATCCTAATTTTTGTAAAAGAGAAGTAAAACAAGTGAAATTTTAGTTCTAAAAGTGTAAATGTCATCTAGTATTATTTTTAACAGATTTTGTTTTTTGGGGAGGGGAGGGGGAGCTAAAAACCTACGAAGTATGAAAAAGTATGAAAAATACCATCGTAATTTCAGCTTAATGGGCTATGTACTGTGAACAATATAGGAAATTATAAGAAAAATGGTTTCCCAAAACAGATGTTGAAAGATTGCAATAATGCATAAATACACTTAGGCGAGAAACTGCTAAAATTGGTTAAAATACTACAAAAAGGTTTCTATTTAAGCGATTGTTCATATAAACCTGCTTAGAATATTATTTTATGAGTATATTTTGTTTTAAACAGAGAAACAAATTTTATATTTTAAAATGCGAATTTTTGTGAAATTTTCGATGTTTTTGGGAAGCTACAGATTTTATTACTTGATTTTTGTGAAAGTACCGATTTCAAAACAAGAT